>NW_011494874.1:4782885-4786232 GCF_000754665.1 Bison bison bison
GATTGCTGGATCATAAGGCAGTTCTATTTCCAGTTTTTTAAGGAATCTCCACACAGTCTCCATAGTGGCTGTACTAGTTTGCATTCCCACCAACAGTGTAAGAGGGTTCCCTTTTCTCCACACCCTCTCCAGCATTTATTATTTGTAGACTTTTGGATCGCAGCCATTCTGACTGGTGTGAAATGGTACCTCATAGTGGTTTTGATTTGCATTTCTCTGATAATGAGTGATGTTGAGCATCTTTTCATGTGTTTGTTAGCCATCTGTATGTCTTCTTTGGAGAAATGTCTATTTAGTTCTTTGGCCCATTTTTTGATTGGGTCCTTTATTTTTCTGGAGTTGAGCTGTAGGAGTTGCTTGTATATTTTTGAGATTAGTTGTTTGTCAGTAGTGTTTTAATGAGGCCTTTCTGCAGACCGGGAAGCTGGGCCTCAAAATGGTTAAATATCATAACTGTGAGGTAGGTCCGTCTAGTCAAAGCTATGGTTTTTCAAGGTCATGAATGGATGTGAGAGTTGGACTATAAAGAAGGCTGAGCGCCAAAGAATTGATGCTTTCAAATTGTGGTGCTTGGGAAGACTCTTGAAGAGTCGCTTGGACTGCAAGGAGATCCAACCGGTCCATCCTAAAGGAAATCAGTGCTGAATATTCATCGAAAGGACTGATGTTGGAGCTGAAACTCCAATATTTTGGCCACCTGATGCAAAGAACTGACTCCTTGGAAAAGACCCTGATGCTGGGAAAGATTGAGGGCAGGAGGAAAAGGGGGTGACAGAGGATGAGATGTTTAGATAGCATCATTGACTTAATGGACATGAATTTGAGCAAACTCTGGGAATGGTGGAGCCTGGCGTGCTGCAGTCCATGGGGTCACAAAGAGTCAGACATGACTTAGCAACTGAACAACAGACTTCGAACCCATGCAACCTGGGTTTAGCACTTATATTATGAATATTTCATATGAGATCTACCTTCTCCACAGATGTGTAAATGTATAGTGCAGTATTATTATCTACAGATACAGTGTCATATGGCCGATTTCTAGAACTTACCCATCTTGCATAACTATGGTTTTATACCTGTTGGTTAGCCTCTCTCCCTTGCCCCTTTCCCCTTCCCCCAGTCCCTGGCGACCACCATTCTATTCTTTGCTTCTACAAGGGTCATTATTTTAGAGATCTCATATAAGTGGGATCTTGGAGTATTTTCCCTTTGTGGCTGACATCATGTCCTCAAGGCTCATCGCTGTTGTTACACATGGCAGGATTTCCTTCCTTTTTGAGACTGAATAATATTGCATTGAGTGTATGGACCACATTCTCTATATCAATGTCTGTCGATGGACATTCAGGTTGTTTCCACATCTTGGCTACTATGAGTCATGCTGGCATGAGCATGGAGTGTGGGTATCGCTTTGAGACTGATTCATGAATTACTACTCTATGATCCAGTAATTCCATTTCCAGGTGTGTATTTATCTAATAGAGTTAACATACAAATATTTTTTATTCTGCTTCAATAATTAATAGCTCGTGGCCAACCTTAAGTCATTTGTAGAACCCCTGTCCTGGTCTGCCCCACCCTAACCCACTTGGGAGTTTTGAGGCAAAATAATTGCATCAATAAATTCTTCCATGTGTCTCTTGAACAGATAAGAGCTTAATGAGAAGCAAAGCCTTAGCAGAGTCTTCAGGCCTAAAAAGAAACAAGGATTCCTTAATAGCAACAGCTACTCAATGTGCAAATTTTCCTAATTGTCTCCCAGTTTTGTGAAATACACTTTTTATTTTGGAATACTTTGGATTTATAGGAAATCTTATAAACTGCTTACGCAGTTTCAATTCCCTGTAAAGTTATCATCACCCATCCACATGGTGCATTTGTCACAACTAAGAAAACTGACTTCCCATGAACTAAATGGCAGACTTTATTTGAATGTTTTAGTTTTTCTGTTAATGTCCCTTTTGTGTTCCAGGACCTAGTCTAAGGCCCCACACAGCATTCAGTCTCATAAATCTCTGTATCTCCTCTACCGTGAGCTCCTTGAAGGGGAAGTGGGGGAAGTGATGGAGCTGTATTCTCTACCCCATCTTTGCACCTGTTCCATCCACCAGAAGTCAGAGGCCATGTGTGCAACCATGCACAACTCCAACAAACCTTTCTCATGCACTAACTATCTGTCAGGCATGTGCTAGGCTCTGGAAATCCAAAGTGAAACAGGAGGGTCTTCTCTGCACCCTCCCGCATAGACACATAAGGAGCCTGGCCATTGTGGGAGAGGCAGACGGACAAACCCAAGGTATCTCAGTGCAATGACGGGAGAGCCAGTGTGACCCGCAGTTACTGGCGATGTAGATTCAAGAGATGCAGCCCAACCACTCAGTTTAATTGGGTCATTAGACAGAGATCAAATTGCCAACATCTGCTGGATCATTGAAAAAGTAAGAGAGCTCCAGAAAAACATCTATTTCTGCTTTATTAGCTATGCCAAAGCTTTTGACTGTGTGGATCACAATAAACTGTGGAAAATTCTTCAAGAGATGGGAATATCAGACCATCTGACCTGCCTCTTGAAAAACCTGTATGCAGGTCAGGAAGCAACAGTTAGAACTGGACATGGAACAACAGACTGGTTCCAAATAGGAAAAGGAGTACGTCAAGGCTGTATATTGTTACCCTGCTTATTTAACTTTTATGCAGAGTATATCCTGAGAAACGCTGGGCTGGAAGAAACACAAGCTGGAATCAAGATTGCTGGGAGAAATATCAATAACCTCAGACATGCAGATGACACCACCCTTATGGCAGAATGTGAAGAGGAACTAAAAAGCCTCTTGATGAAAGTGAAAGAGGAGAGTGAAAAAGTTGGCTTAAAGCTCAACATTCAGAAAACGAAGATCATGGCATCTGGTCCCATCACTTCATGGGAAATAGATGGGGAAACAGTGGAAACAGTGTCAGACTTTATTTTTCTGGGCTCCAAAATCACTGCAGATGGTGACTGCAGCCATGAAATTAAAAGACGCTTACTCTTGGAAGGAAAGTTATGACCAAGCTAGATAGCATATTCAAAAGCAGAGACATTACTTTGCCTACAAAGGTCCGTCTAGTCAAGGTTATGGTTTTTCCAGTAGTCATGTATGGATGTGAGAGTTGAACTGTGAAGAAGGCTGAGCGCTGAAGAATCGATGCTTTTGAACTGTGGTGTTGGAGAAGACTCTTGAGAGTCCCCTTGGACTGCAAGAAGATCCAACCAGTCCATCCTAAAGGAGATCAGTCCTGGGTGTTCATTGGAAGGACTGATGCTGAAGCTGAAACTCCAATACTTTGGCCACCTCATGTGAAGA
>NW_011494874.1:4786332-4798194 GCF_000754665.1 Bison bison bison
AGGAGGAGAAGGGGATGACAGAGGATGAGATGGCTGGATGGCATCACCAAGTTGATGGACATGGGTTTGGGTAGACTCTGGGAGTTGGTGATGGACAGGGAGGCCTGGCATGCTGCAATTCATGGAGTGGCAAAGAGTCAGACACGACTGAGCGACTGAACTGAACTGAACTGAGTCAGTTCTTAGATCTTCATGGTACTTTCCTCCTGTATTGGTGCCTGCTCCAGGGCCTTATGCTTCCCAAGTAGCTCAGCTGGTGAAGAATCTGCCTGCAATGTGGGAGACCTGGTTTTGATCCCTGGGTTGGGAGGATCCCCTAGAGAAGGGAAAGGCTACCCACTCCAGTATTCTGGCCTGGAGAATTCCATGGACTGTATAGTCCATGGGGTCTCAAAGAGTCAGACACGACTAAGTGACTTTCACTTTCCAGGGTCTTCATCTGGGTTCTCCTCTGTCCAGAATGTTCCTGATTTCCACCAGGGGACCGCTCATCTTTCCAGGCTCTGCTCAAATGTCCATCCTCAGAGAGCCTTTCTGGGTCTGATGAACCCCTGCCCCACCCCTTCAGGGTGGAAATTTTCTTATTCTTTCTGCACTTCTCTTTTACCATGGGGTTGGTAGACGTGCCTAGCTCTTAGCGTGGTTGTGAAGAAATACTGATCAAGCTCTTGGAGCGCGCCCAGCACAGGGTAAGGGCTGTGCACTTATGCTTGTTATGATTACTGTTGTATTTCGGTCCCTGAATGCCTCCTCCTTCTAAGCACATTACCAGGGCTGTAGTTCCATGTTCAGTGTAGGATTACTCATCTACTGTCTGACCCTGCTCATTACTCACATCCCAAGCTCCAGGAGAACACAGAGTGTGTCTGTCCTGCTCAGCAGTACATCCCCAGTAAGGCTGTGTTCATGTTATCAAAGGACAGTGAGAAGAAGTTTTTGATGGGACCGTAATATTTTGCTGTGTGTCTCAGGGCCTGCCTGCTAGAGCTGGGCTGACTTAATATTTACATCTTTTGAAGGAAGAAAGGAAGGAAAAGGAGGAGAAGGAGGGAGGGGGGCAGAAAGGGATGGGACCCTGTTCCTGGTATGTCCATCCCCCTAGCCTAGGGCTCGGGGAGAGAGGGTCTGCTGTCTGGAGAGTCTACACAGGGACGTGCAGGTAGCTTGCTGGTTGGGAGCAGAGCCCCAGAGCAGGCACCATGGCTTCCGCTGTGGCCGTCGCCCTGACACCTGCCTGTTTACAGCCGGCCCTGCAGCCTGCGGGTGCCTCTGTGGTGTGCAGGTGTGGCAGGCTGGCCCGCCTGAGCCTCCCCACAGCCAGCCCCTGTGCCCACAAGACTGGCCCTTGGCTGGACGTGCTCAGAGCTGGCTCTGCTTTGGTCAGGCCAGTTCTGGAGGTTCCTGGGACTCAGCAAAGTTTCTGAGTCTCACATCTAGCTAGGGACAGAATCATTTCCTTTCAGAATACCACAAGAGACTCAAAGAGGTGGCCAGTGAACTTGTGTCTCTAGTTTTTGTCCTGGTAGAAAGAGACTGGTTTTGCCCCCACCCTCGGCAAGGATGGGGAAGAAAAATGTTAGGATATAGGGACAGAGTATTTTGCAGACACCAAGATAGGGCCGGTGCTCTGGGTCAAGCCTTGGACCAAAGGCTGGGATTCAGAAGGCTGGATTTCTGTACTGACCCAGGGGAGCCCCGGAATCCTCCAGACCCATCACAGCGTGATTTCCCAAGTGCAATGCTGGACATGGCACAGAGATTGTAGGAACCCAGAGGGGCTGCCTGGAGGAGGCAATGTTTGAGCTGGCCACTCAGGGGTGGAGAGAGGAGGGAAGAAGAGGCAAGAAAATCCAGATGGAGAGGACAGTGCAATCCAACAGTGTGGAGGTGTGAAAGAGTTGGGGATGGGGCTATGTGCAGGTGAGTGGGGCTAGAACCAGGGGTGGGAGAGGAGCTGGAGAGGTGGGCTGGGGTCAGTTGGGAGGGCTATGGGATGTCGCCCAGCATCCCCATCAGACTGTGAGGCCAGGGGACAACAGATAACTTGTATGGTTTTGAAAATTCTCTCTGGTCGTCACAGAGCTGGGATAGGGAAGATGAGAGTCGGGAGATTAGGACCTGATTAAGGCCCATGACGGAGAAGGCAATGGCACCCCGCTTCAGTACTCCTGCCTGGAAAATCCCATGGATGGAGGAGCCTGGTAGGCTGCAGTCCAAGAATCGCTGAGGGTAGGACACAACTGAGCAACTTCACTTTCACTTTTCACTTTCGTGCATTGGAGAAGGAAATGGCAACCCACTCCAGGGTTCTTGCCTGAAGAATCCCAGGGACAGGGGAGCTTGGTGGGCTGCCGTCTATGGGGTCACACAGAGTCGGACACGACTGAAGTGACTTAGCAGCAGCAGCAGCAAGGCCATGAGGGTGGAGGAGGGCAGTGAATGGAAAAGGAAGGAGATTGAATAAGCAAGTTCTGGAGCAGGTTGGACATGGGGTTTGGGCAGGGAGATGAGCACAAGTCCAAGGTGACTCCCAGGTCCCAGATGAATAGTTTGGTTCTGCAAGTAACAGTTGAAGTGACTTAATAACTGCTGAAAGGTCCTAAATTCCATATTTGCTTGTGTGTTACCTCTAAGTCTCTATTTTATCATTATTCAGTGATGAAGTCATATCTGACTCTTTGTCACCCCATGGCCTGAAGCATGCCAGGCTCCTCTGTCCTCCACTCTCTCCAGAAGTTTCCTCAGGTTCACGTCCATTGAGTCGGTGATGCTATCTAATCATCTCATTGTCTGTCGCCCTCTCTCCTTTTGCCTTCAATCTTTCCCAGCATCAGGATCTTTTCCAATAAGGCAGCTTTTGGCATAGGTGGTCAAAGTATTGGAGCTTCAGCTTCAGCCACAGTCCTTCCAATGGATATTCAGGGTTGATATCCATTAGGATTGACTGGTTTTATCTCCTTACAATCCAAGGGACTCTCAAGAGTCTTCTCCAGTACAAGGTTTGAAAGCATCAGTTCTTTGGCACTCAGCCTTCTTTATGGTCCAACTCTCACATCCATACATGACTTGGAAAACCATAGCTTTGACTATACTGATCTTTGTCGGCAAAGTAATGTCTCTGCTTTTTAACACACTGTCTAGGTTTGTCCTAAGTCTCTATAGCTGAGGAAGAATTGAAATAAACTCAGTGCCCTGGAATTGACTGTTGAAATTTTTTTTAACCTCTGGGCAGGAAAAGTGTCTTAGTCTGCTCAGACAGACCTAAAATGCCATAGATCAGGTAGCTTAACAGAAATTTATTTTCTCACATTTCTGAAGGCAGAGCATCTGAGATTAGGGTGCCCCAGCATGGTTTGGTGTTGGTGAGGTGTCTCTTCCTGGTTTGCAGACATCTGGTTTCTCACTGGGTCCTTATAGGTTGGAGAGAGCTCCCTTTTGCTTTTCCTATTGTACGTGTGTGCTCAGTCATGTCCAACTTTTTGCAACCCTATGGACAATAGCCCACCAGGCTCCTCTGTCCAAGGAAGTTTCTAGGCAAGAGCACTGGAATGGGTTGCCATGCCCTTCTTCAGGGGATCTTCCAGACCCAGGGATTGAACCCACGTCTCTTGTGCCTCCTACATTGGCAGGCAGGTTCTTTACCACTCGTGCCACCTGGGAAGACTTCCTTTTCCTTGTTGTTGTTTTTTTAGTCATCCAGTCGTGTCTGACTCTTTGCGACCTCATGGACTGCAGCAGGCCAGGCCTCCCTGTCTCTCACCATCTTCCGGAGTTTGCCCAAGTTCATGTTCATTGCATCGGTGATGCCATCCAGCCATCTCATCCTTTGACTCCTTCTTCTCCTTCTGTCCTCAATCTTTCCCAGCATCAGGGACTTTTCCAATGAGTCAGCTCTTTGCATCACATGACCAAAATACTGGAGCTTTGGCTTCAGCATCAGCCCTTCCAGTGAATATTTAGGGTTGATCTCCCTTAAGATTGACTGGTTTGATCTCCTTGCTGTCCAGGGGGCTTTCAGGGGTCTTCTCCAGCACCACAGTTTGAAGGCATCTAGTTTTTGGCATTTTGCCTTCTTTACAATTCAGCTTTCACAGCCATAGGTGACCACTGGGAAGACCATAGCTTTGGCAATATGGACCTTTGTTGGCAAAGTAACGTCTCTGCTTTTCAGCAAACCGTCTAGGTTTGTCATAGCTTTCCTGCCAAGAAGCAATTGTCTTCTGATTTCATGGCTGCAGTCACTGTCTGCAGAGATTTTGGAGCCCAAGAGGAGGAAGTCTGTCACTGTTTCCACTGTTTCCCTTTCTATTTGCCATGTAGTAATGGGGCTGGATGCCGTGATCTTAGTTTTTTTTAATATTTAGTCTTAAGCTGGCTCTTTCCCTCTCCTCCTACACACTCATTAAGAGGCTCTTTAGTTTCTCTTTGCTTTCTCCTTTTCCTATAAAGCCATTAATCTTATCATGAAGATCTCACCTTCATGACCTCATCTAATCCTAGTCACTTCCCCAAAGCCCCACCTCCAAGTACCAGCATACTGAGCATTAGGGCTTCAATGTATAAATTTAGGGAAACACAAACATTTAGTTCAAAATAAAAAGGAAGCAGGCAAATACTTGAACTTCTCTCCTCTTTGACTGAACACCTTTTCTGAGCTGAAAAAAGTGTTTTTGTTCTCAGGCAGAACTTTTCATGTACTTTTGCTGATAATAACAATCAGCATCTTTGCATGACACTCAAGGTTGACTATCTTCAGCTATATGCCTAAAAATGGCTCCATTTCAGCAATCATGGTAGATCTTTGGTGATTCTCCTTCCTTTTTTCTTTTCCCTTCTGGGAGTCCTTTATGCCTTGCTAAGTCGCTTCAGTCGTGTCCGACTCTGTGCAACCCCATAGACGGCGGCCCACCAGGCTCCCCCATCCCCGGGATTCTCCAGGCAAGAACACTGGAGTGGGTTGCCATTTCCTTCTCCAATGCATGAAAATGAAAAGTGAAAATGAAGTTGCTCAGTTGTGTCCGACTCTTAGCAACCCCATGGACTGCAGCCTACCAGGCTCCTCCATCCATGGGATTTTCCAGGCAAGAGTACTGGAGTGGGGTGCCATTGCCTTCTCCACCTTTATGCCTTAGTTATTGATAATTTAAGGACAAGAAACAGAAGGAAATTAGATAACACTTATTGAGTTTTTGTCATACAGTAGTTTCTTTGCATGTATTTTTTAATAAAATAAATGTTAGCATAACCTGGCACAGTAGATTTACTATCTAATTTAAGAGATCGTATGAGCTATGTTTTTTTCAGTAGTCATGTATGGATGTGAGAGCTGGGACCATAAAGGTAGATGAGTGCCAGGAAGAACTGATGCTTTTGAGTTGTGCTGTTGGAGAAGACTCTTGAGGGTCCCTGGACAACAAGATCAAACCAGTTAGTTCTAAAGGAAATCAACTCTGAATACTCATGGAGCGACTGTTTCTGAAGCTGAAGCACCAATACTTTGGCCACATGATGCAAAGAGCTGACTCATTGGAAAAGACCCTGATGCTGGGAAAGATTGAAGGCAAAATGAGAAAAGGGCAGGATAGAATGAGATAGTTAGATAGCACTACAGACTCAGTGGACATGGATTTGAGCAAACTCTGGGAGATAGTGAAGGACAAGGGAGCCTGACATTCTACAGTCTATGGGGTCACAAAGAATCAGACATGACTTAGTAACTGAACAGTGACAATTTTATGGAGGGAGACTGAGGCTCAGAGTGCTAGATCGTTGCCCAAATGCACGCTGCCATTGAATGATGGTTCTTGGACGCAAAATGCAAATCTCACTTCGCCTAATGTGAAGTCTGAGTTCTGGTTACTTCACCATACCATGAAAACTGCTGGCTTTAGTCTCACTGTGGCCAGAGTAGGTGGAAAGTGGATGATTCCAGTTACTGTCTAACTTTATTGGACCCACAGTTGACTTTTCGTTTCAATGGATGGCAGCTACTTTAGAGATCACCAGCTACCCACCCCACTCTCCTGGAACAGCCATGATCACTCAGTGTTATCTGCCGTCTAATCATCTTTCTGTCCTGAGACAGTAGCCTGAACTGAATCTGGCTCATCACTTTTTAAAAATTGCTATTTTTCTATTGAGATAAAATACACTTAAGATTTACCATGTTTACTGTATTCAAGTGTATATGATTCAGTGGTATTAGTTGCCTTTACATTGTGCTAGCGTCCCCAGTGGCTCAGATGGGAAAGAATCTGCCTGCAATGCAGGAGACCCGGGTTTAATCCCTGGGTCAGGAAGATCCCCTGGAGAAGGGAATGGCTACCCGCTCCAGTACTCTCTTGCCTGGAAAATTCCATAGACAGAGGAGGCTGGTGGGCTACAGTCCCTGGGGTTGCGAAGAGTTGGACATGGCTGAGTGACTAACAGTTTCACTACTATCACCACCATCCACCTCCAGATGTTTTCATCTTTCCAGACTGAAACTCTGTACGCATTAAACTCTAAACCCTCACCTCCTCAGTCCTGGGCATCCACCATTCTACTTTTTGTTTCTGTGAATTTGCTGCTATAGGCGCCTCCTATAAGTGGAATCCTACAGTATTTGCCCTTTTGTGTCTGGTTTATTTCTCTTGGCCTAATGTTCTCAAGAAGAAGGCAATGGCACCCCACTCCAGTACTCTTGCCTGGAAAATCCCATGGACAGAGGAGCCTGGTGGGCTGCCGTCTACGGGGTCACACAGAGTTGGACACGACTGAAGCTACTTCACTTTCACGCATTGGAGAAGGAAATGGCAACCGACTCCAGTGTTCTTGCCTGGAGAATCCCAGGGACAGGGGAGCCTGGTGGGCTGCCGTCTATAGGGTCGCACAGAGTCGGCCATGACTGAAGCGACTTAACAGCAATGTTCTCAAAGTTCATCCATCATGTAGCTTATCTCAGAATTTCTTTCCTTTCAAGGCTGAATAATATTCTCTTTTATGAACAGACCACACCTTCTTTATCCATCTATTCTCCTAGGGACTCATCCATGTTTGGCTGTTGTGAATAATGCCACTATAAATTTGGGTATAGACAATGTCATTGTCTTTGTAAATAGTATTTGATTGTAACTCATCAATGCTTATTGGTTTATATATTGCTGATGACTTCTTTGGTGCTACAGTGGTGGAGACTGCACGCCCCCAAAGCTGAAAATATTTACCACCTGTCCCTTTACAGAAAAAATTTGCCAACTTCTCAAAATATGGAGCCAAGACCTGGACCAGGTATTGCCATGGCCTTTGAGCAAGACATTTTGGTTTTCTAGGTCTCAGTTTTTGATCTGTAAAATGAAAGAATTAGATTTGACTGTAATTTTCAAATTGTGCTTTCTGGATCCCTTGAGGGTGGGAGGTGAGCTCAACAGAACCCTGGAGTGAAGTGGTAGGAACACATACTTGTGGGGCAGGGCTGAAACCCCACACCCACCAGTTTATCCAGAGCATCTCCATTTTCTCTGTTTTGTATCCCCAGGTCAGATACATTCTGCTCAAGGTTTCCTTTGGATAAAGAATTCCCTCATTTTAGAAAATGTTTTGGGCTTGGGGACAAGAATGAGCTGGATCAGTCCTGGCTTTCATGATTCCTGGTGGATCATAGATTTGTGAAAGGCAAGTTAGAAGGAGCAGAAACCATCCTCTAGGTGGGGGAGAATTTGCAATGATGAATGTAGCTGTGCTCTGTTAGAGCAGGAAGGAGTCCCTCAGAGTCAGGTTGGACTTCTCTGAAAGGGGTTGGGTTAACCTCTGGGGACCTTGGCCCCAAAGAGTCCTTCAAGGTTAAAGTGGATATAGCAATTCCCTCTAGCTTCTTCATCCAAGCAGCTATGGACTCCATTGCTGTTAAAATAACTGCAGGGTGTGCTTCTCTGAGATACCAATTGCCCAACAGGAGGTGAACGCTTTGCTCACTCACCAATACAAGTGCCACCCTGCAGATCTCACATGCTGTAATGCCAGCAGGTCTGCCCAGGTGTATGCAATGCCTGCAAGGTGGCTTCCTCATTCTAAATCTGTATCAGACGAACAGGAAGGAGTGCACAGCCATACCCTGAAATGACATAAAGATCCTGATGTGTTTCCAAAACAATCTGGAGGTTGTCTCAAAAACAACCTTGTAAACAAAGGCTATTGGGGTTTTAAGTGCATCCTACAAAGTGTTAATTTATTTTTTGAGGCTTGCAGATGTGAAGTGGTGACATGTGTGTTTTTCTTATCCTAGATTAGGCAGTAGAGCACGTCCATGAGTCTACTTAGGGCGTTTGTTTGTCAATTGACTTCAGAGAATTGTGGGACTCATGAGGAGTTGACCTTCAAGAGTGTAAACTGTCAGCTACCCAGATGCTGATGAGTCCTTTTCAGCTTCAACAGCACAGACAGAGGAGCCACTTGTGCTGAGTTTTGAGATGGGCAATTTTATATATTGGGAAGTGGATATTATCATTCTTATTGGAGGAAGTAGGGACTCAGAAAGGGAAAGAGCTTTACCTGAGATAGAAAGTAAGTCCTTGTTATAAGAACATATATAAATAAAATCATTCCTCCATCACACAGACAGTAAGTGATAAAGTTTCTGCCTTGAGTCCCCCATATGTGTACATGCTCAGTCATGTCCAGCTCTTTGTGACCACATGGACTGTGGCCCGCCAGGGATCAAATCTGACTCTCTTGTACTTCCTGCATTGCAGGCAGATTCTTTGCCACTGGTACCACCTGGGAAACCCTTAGGCACCCCCACGGCCACTGACAAACCTCACCCCCAGCACTCTTTGCAGGGCCTACAGCAACTTCCACGGTCCTGACATAGTGGGAATTGATCTTGATCCATCTTGGCATTTCTTTTCTGTTTTTCCTTAGTCACAGATGTTTTTATCTGCTTTTTAACAAAAATATTTTAAATACTTTAAAAATTTTTATTGAAGCACAGGTGATTTACAATGTTGTGTTTGTTTCAGGCGTATGGAAAAATGATTTAGTTATGTATATACATATATTCATTCTTTTTTAGATTCTTTTTTTATATAGGTTATCACAGAATATTGAGTAGAGTTCCCTGTGCTATGCAGTAGGTCCTTGTTGAGTATGTTCATCCCAAGCTCCTGGTTCATCCTTCCCTCACCCCCCATTTCCCCTTTGGTAACAATAAGTTTGTTTTCAATACCTGTAAATCTATTTCTGTTTTGTATACATTAATTTGTTTTTTTTTTTTTTTAATTTAGATTCCACATATGAGTGATATCACTTGATACTTACATTTTTCTAATTTACTTTACTCATATGATGATCTCTAGGTCCATCCATTTGGCAGCAGGTAGCATTATTCCCTGCTTTTTCATGGCTGAGTAATATTACATTGTATATATACACCACATCTTTATCCATTCCTCTGCCAGTGAACATTTAGGTCTCTGTTTTGGATAATGTAAATAGAAATGCAATAAACATTGGGTGTATTTTTCCTTTCAGATTGTGGCTTTTTCTTGTATATATTGGCATTTCTTTTTTAAAGCATAGATGTATGCAACAGCCTTCTCATTAATGACTTTTGGTGATTCTTTGGTTCAGAGTCTCTCCCATCTCCAAGTAAAGTGGGTTCTGGTGTCTGCTTTCCTAAGGGTTTTTGAGATAATCTCTGCCTTTGCCATCTCCTGGCTTGGGTGGGGTCCTGGGCTCAACCATGTGGGGAAGCTAGCTTTTGGCTATAACTCACCCTTAGCTCATTTGGCTTCTGTAGAACGTCTTTCAAAATTGGAGTCAACCCTTTCCAGCCCCTTCTCTGCTTTATCAACTAAGTGAATGTAACATTTTAAAGCCTTTGTCTTGCCATGCTGGCCCCCAACAATTTCACTCCCTGTTCCCTCTTCCTGGAACATTTTTCATTAAAAGGGCACATGATTTACTGTATCCCCTCGTTACAGTCTCCAGTGCCACCTTCTCAGAAAGACCTCTCTCTTTACCCACCTAAAAGAGCAGCTCTTGCCACTTCCGATTATTTATACTGTTTTGTAACATGTATCTGCACCTGATGCTCTAACTACTAGAGTTGGCGAACTTCAGGTCCTGGACTTTTCAGGACAGATAGTTCAGGCAGACCTCAGAGATACTGAAGGTTTGGCTCCAGATGACCACAACAATGTAAATATTGCAATAAAGCAAATCACACGAATAGGTTTGTTTCTTAGTGCACTTAAAAGGTATGTTTACATTATACTGTCAAGTGTGCAATAGCACTATGTCTAAAAAAACAATATATATGCCTTCATTAAAATACCTTCTGCTAAAAAAGAAATGCTGAGCATCATCTGAGCCTTTAGAGAGTTATGATCTTTTTCCTGGTGGAGGGTCTGGCCTCCACATTGATGGTTGCTGAGTGATCAGGATGGTGGTTTCGAATGCAAGGGTGGCTGTGGAAATTTCTTAAAGCAAGGCAAGGATAAAGTTTGCTGCATTGATTGGCTTTTGCTTTTATGAAGGATTTCTCTGTAGCATGCAAGGCTGTTTAATAGCATTTTACCTGCAGTAGAACTTCTTTCAAGACTGGAGTCAATCCTTTCAAACGCTTTCTTTGCTCTACCAACTAAGTTTACGTAAGATTCTAAATCCTTTGTTGTCATTTCAACAATCTTCACAACATCTTCACCAGGAGTAGTTTCTGTCTCAAGAAACCACTTTCATTGCTCATCCCTAAGAAGCAACTCCTCATCTGTTAAAGCTTTATCATGGGATTGCAGGAATTCAGCCACATCTTCAGGCTCCATTTCTAATTCTAGTTCTCTTGCTATTTCTACCACATCTGCAGTTACAATAGTAACATCAAAGATCACTGATCACAGATCACCACAACAAATGTAATAATAATGAAAAAGTTTGACATATGGGAAGAATTACTGAAACACAACCCGGAGACATGAAATGAGCAAATGCTGTTGGAAAAATGGCAGCAATAGACTTGCTAGATACAGGGTAGCCATAAGCCTTCAATTTTCAACAAATGCAGTATCTGTGAAGTGCATCAAAGGGAGGTGTGCCTGAAAAAAATCTTCAGTTTTGTGGGCTATATAGTTTCTGTTCCAACTACTCATCCCTGCCACTGTGTTGGGAAAACCCACACAGACAATACATGGATGAACATGGCTGTGTGTCAATAAAACTTTATTTGCAGAAACAGACAGTGGGCAGGATTTGACCCACAAATCTATCATAAGGTAGATTCCTTATTGCATCCTTAGGACCTAGGACCTAGGAGTCATTCAATGAATGTGGAATCATGAATAAATGAATGCTTAAATTTTTCCCTTTCCTTTTAAAAAGAGCATTTGAGTAGTTGTGCTTTGTCTTTTAGTCGTGTCCAACTCTTTGCAACCCCATGGACTGTAGCTAAACAGGCTCCTCTGTCCATGGGATTCTCCAGGCAAGAATACTGGAGTGGGTTACCATGCCCTCCTTCAGGGAATCTTCCCAAACCAGGGATTGAACCCAGATCTCCCACATTGCAGGCAAATTCTTTACCATCTGAGCCACCAGGGAAGCCAAAGAACACTGGAGTGGGTAGCCTATCCCTTCTCCGGGGGGTCTTTGCAAACCAGGAATTGAACTGGAATCTCCTGTATTGCAGGTGGATTCTTTACCAGCTGAGCTACCAGGGAAGCAATTTTGAATAATTTGCAAGCATAAAATTCACTTACTTGAAGTGTACAGTTGATTGATTTTCAGTATATTTGAAAAGTTGTACAACCATCGTTGCATTATCAATTTAGAGCATTTTTACTGCTCCAAAAAGAAACCCTATCTCTAACAGCTCTCATCTCTTATCACTAATCC
>NW_011494874.1:4798294-4803195 GCF_000754665.1 Bison bison bison
GACTATTAACCTACTTTGTCTCCATGTATTAACCTGTTTTGGTCATTTCAGAAAGTGGAATCATACAATAAAAGGCCTTATGTGATGGGTTTCTTTCACTTAGCATAATATTTTCAAAGTTCATCCATCTTGCAGCATGTGTCAGAGCTTCATTCCATTTTATTGCTAAATAATATTCCATTTTGTGGCTATCCCACATTTTATTCACCAATTCATCAGGCGATGGACCTTTGAGTTGTTTTCACTTTTGAAATATAGTAAGTCCTCTACATACGAACCTTCAAGTTGTGAACTTTTCAAGGTTCTAATGTGCCTTCCATCAATGCCAGGTGTGAGTGAAATTGCAACTTGCCTCCCATCTTCCATTACTGACAATCCTTCAGCTCTATCATCTCCCACTTCCTCTCCCTCCCCCAGACAGTAACTCTTCTTGCCGTTCACTCAGTGCCAGCCCATGTATGCCAATTGTTGTACTGAACTACTGTACTTTTCAAGACACTGTGCTGTGAGATTAAAAATGTTTTATTTTTGTGTTTGTTGTATATCACTTGTGTGAAACATATTATAAGCTGATGACAGCATAGTACGGTATAGCCGATTGTATTAGCTGGGTACCTAGGCTAACTTTGTTGGACTGACAAACAAATTGGACTTACGAATGTGCTCTCGGAATGGAACTCATTCATATGTAGGGGACTTACTGTATGGACAGTGATTAGTTTTACTGTGAACACTCATGTACAAGCTTTGTGAGGATGTACATTTTCATTTCCCTTGGGTATGTACCTAGTGTAGAATTACTGCATCCTACAGTAAGTCTATGTTTAATAATCTGAGGCAGCTTCAGACTTTTTTCTGAAGGGGCTGCTCTGTGTTACATCTCCATCACTGTACCCTCATCAACAGTTGCTATTGTCCATCCTTTTGATCCCAGTCTTCCTAGTGGGTGTGAAGTTGTATGTATTGTGGGGTTGATTTGTATTCCCTGATGACTATGTTCAGTATCTTTTCATGTTCTTATTGGCAATTTGTATATTTATTTGGCGAACTGTCTCTTTAGATTCTTTGTTCATTTTTAAATTAGGTTATGCATGTTTTTATTATAGAGTTGTAAGAGTGAGTGGTTTATTCTGGATACAAATCCCTTATCAAATATACAACCTCTAAATAGTGTTTCTCATTCTGCAGGTTGCCTGTCCAATTTCTTCATCATATCCTATAAGGCATAAAATCTTCAAATTCGGATGAAGTTTATTTTTTTCTTTTGTTGCTTGTATTTTTATTGTCAAATCTAAGAAAACATCGTTTAACCTGAGCTCAGAGGTTTACTCTAACATTTCCTTCTAAAGAGTTTATAATTTTAGTCCTTATGTTTAGACTTTTGATCCATTTGGAGTTTGATTTTTGTATATGTGTGAGGCGGGAGTCCAACTTCACTCTTTAGCACTTTGATATACAGTCATCTCTAGCCTTATTTGTTGAAAAAGACTATTTTTTCCCCTCAATTTGACTGTAAAGAATCAATTGTCCATAAATGAAAGGATTTATTTCAGGATTCTGATTTCCATCCCCTTAATGGTTGCTTTGGCATCATCTTCCTTCTGATTCACAGGTGAAGGCACAACCTTGCCCAGAGAGCTGTTGAATTGCCTCAAAGGAGTTTTAAACCCTGTGCTTACCCAGGTCCCCATCTTTTCAAGTTTTAAAGATCTACATACATCCTTATGTGTATGCTCTACCCTTGGTTCTGCCACTGTGGCCATTGGTGGTTCCCTGCCTCTCTGCATCTGAGATGCTCCATCCTGAAAGAAGAGATTCAGACAGGAATGACATCTTCTGTCCCCACTGAGATTCTATAGTCCTATGACTTCTAAGATAACATCCAACTTGGGGAAAATATCACTGGATCCAACAGAGATATTCTACCCTTTAGAAAAAATGTTGAAGATGACAAATTTAGGGTGAGATAAAGAAGATGATATTCATTTAATTGCCTGGAGAATTATTACATGTTTTTAGCCTCATTAGAAAGTTGTTGTTTTCGACACTGACCTTAAAAATTAACATGGAGTCTGTCAGACTGTATGACATAGGATTTGTTTGACAATTTCATGATTGTAATCCAGGGTTAAACAATCTTTTTTGGGGGGTCTAAATTTATCCACTTGTTTCCTTTCTTTTATATGAATTCTAAACCAATTATTAAGGGGACTAAAAAACTGGGCCTCAGGAAAGAAAATTTAAAATCAGAGTTTGAGTGCCTATGACTCAAGTAGAAGTAGGAAATGTTAGTTACAGTTATCACTGCCTGCTGTGTGCCCAGAACATTTCAGGGTCTTTACAGCATCTTTCACAAAGCTTTTGTCTCATCCAATCCTCAGGACAACCCTGTAGGCACTATTAATATTATCCTCACTTTATGGATGGAAAAATCATGTCAGAGAGATGGCAAAGAGACTGCCTATGTCCTATGCAGCTAGTTGGCATCACTGTTGAAATTTCCACAGGATTTCCAGAAGGTAATGGCACCCCACTCCAGTACTCTTTCCTGGAAAATCCCATGGATGGAGGAGCCTGGTAAGCTGCAGTCCATGGGGTCACTGAGGGTTGGACATGACTGAGAGACTTCACTTTCACTTTTCACTTTCATGCATTGGAGAAGGAAATGGCAACCCACTCCAGTGTTCTTGCCTGGAGAATCCCAGGGACGGGGGAGCCTGGTGGGCTGCCGCCTATGGGGTCACACAGAGTCGGACACGACTGAAGTGACTCAGCAACATCCTGCCTTGGGAGAAAGTTTCCACCACATCTTGTGGTCTCTGGTACCTATGCTATGCTTCCTGTTGGGGTGAATATCATCTTTACCTTACAGATCATGCTGGCCCTTTAAAGCCTTTAATGATTCCTCATGATTTTTTTTTTTTTTTTTTGGTGTGTTCTGGTGCTGTGTGGGCTTCTGTCCTGGATGTCTGACTTTTGGATCACTGCTGTTTGTCAGTCACTCAGTAATGTCTGACTCTTTGTGACCACATGGACTGCAGAATGCCAGGCATTAATCTTCTCCCTTACTTTCCCTAAAACTTATGCTCATTGAATCAATGATGCCATCCAGCCATCTCCTCCTCTGTCACCCACTTCTCCTCTTGCCCTCTGTTGGGAAGCCAAGTACAAAATAGCCGGTTGGAAGAAGTCCTTGAGAAAATGGCGAAGGGCCAGAAATACCCCGACTTGGTGTGCTCGGGCAGAAAAACATCTCCTGCCTTTGGTTATGCCCCGCGCCAAGATTTAATAATAAATATTAAAGATGTTGCTTGAAAAAACAGGTTATGGGATAAGCACATGGGTCACTTAGAGCGTGCTGTCCTTAAAATATTTTTACTGATTAGGTGTTAACCCCATACGTGCTCTGCTGGCTGTATACTCTAAGCTCTTTGTTCCTACTTCTATAAAAAGACTTGACTACAAAAATAAACTTGTCAGTCCTTACAAGAGACTGTCCGAGTGTCCTTCTTTCAGGTTCGTCGCTTCCAAGTCCCAGAAAAAAAGTCCCCAACACCTTCAATCTTCCCAACATCAGAGTCTTGTCCAATAAACGGGCTCTCCACATCAGGTGGCCAAAGTATTGGAGCTTCAGCTTTAGCATTAGTCCTTCCACTGAATATTCAGGGTCGATTTCCTTTAGGATTGACTGGTTTGATTTCCTTGCAATCCAAGGGACTCTCAAGAATCTTCTCATGAAAACTCTACTTTAGGCTACTCAGACCATGACTGGACTGCTGACTTTGTTCAGTGAAGATGTCAATTAGAACATTTTAAGGGAAAATAAGCAGGTCCAGGGGAATATGGTCAAGGTGGTTCAAGAATTCCAAAAGAAGCTATATTAGGAGAAGTCAGAGGGAATATCTTAAGATATTCCCTTTGAGAAAACAAGAGGAACTAGGCCACTGTCTTCAAACACCTGGAGTGCTGCTGAAGAGGGTAGAGAAGCTAAGGGACAGGCTGAGTACCAAGGAGCAGAAAGTTTGGGGTGATAAATTTTGGCTCCAGATGGGGAAGACTTTCTTATTAATTGAAGTCATTCAAGGATAAGTTTGGCTGTCTTGAGAGTGCATGAGTTCTTCATCATGGGAGGCAACCAGGAAGGTCATGTCCAGCTGCCTCTAAGGAATGCCAAGAGGATTCAGGTAGCTCATGGGATCCTGGAATAGGTGAGTCCCTCTCAGTTCCAAGACTCTGTCATCATTACCCTTGTAAACACCCCTGGACTATAAAATCAGACCTTGTTCCTATCTTTAAGGAGCTTCTAGTCTAGTGGGGAAGATGCACACACATACAAACACATAAATGAACTTCCCCCTCAAAGTGTGATAAGGATCACAATGACATGAAAAAGATGCTAGGGTAAGGATAAATATTTTCTTAATGGAGGGTGGGCGGGGGAGGCTTCTCCGAGAAGCAATCCATTGATGAATGTTGGAGAGATCAAAAGTCAGGCAGGCTGGAGAGCCCAGGAAAAGCCTCCAGGCTGGGTGAGAAAAGCACCTGTGTTGGCTATGGATGAGAGGACCCAGCACAGTTGAGGGATGTGGATGACTGAGCCTTGTGAGCATGGGGCACTGTGAGTTGGATTGGGGGGTGCAGGGGCTGATCACCTGTGCAGGAGGGATTTCCATGTTATTCCATGAGTGTTGGGAAGTCACTGAAGTGTCAGAGGCTGGAGGGGGTCTCACTTCAGACTCAGATAGATTTCTTGGAGGCTGGTGTGGAGGAAGGGAGCAGGAAGCACAGGTGAGAGAAGACCGTGGCCTGGATGAAGGTGTGAGGCAGCGGGAGTAGAAACTGGTGTCAGGGGTTGGCTGGATGATGACCCTATGGCTTTGGAGTGGGCAGTGCTGGGGACA
>NW_011494874.1:4803295-4814040 GCF_000754665.1 Bison bison bison
GGCTTGGAAGTGGACAGTGCTGGAGACAGATGATTTGGATGTGATACAGGTGCTGGATGTGCCATTTGGGTGGATTCTGGCTGTTTATTTATTTATTTATCATTTTAGATTGAAGCCTAGTTGATTTACAATGTGGAGTTGTAAATCCACATTTATAACTGTGCTTTGCTGGTGTAAGGCAAAGTAATTCATAGAAACTATTCACATATACATTAATCTTTTCAGATTCTTTTATAGGTTATTATAATAAAATAACTATTATAGGTTATGCTGCTGCTGCTGCTAAGTCGCTTCAGTTGTGTCCGACTCTGTGCGACCCCATAGATGGCAGCCCACTAGGCTCCTCTGTCCCTGGGATTCTCCAGGCAAGAATACTGGAGTGGGTTGCCATTTCCTTCTCCAATGCATGAAAGTGAAAAGTGAAAGTGAAGTCGCTCAGTCGTGCCTGACTCTTAGCGACCCCATGGACTACAGCCCACCAGGCTCCTCCGTCCATGGGATTTTCCAGGCAAGAGTACTGGAGTGGGGTGCCAATTATAGGTTATAAGTTATTATTAATTATTATAGGTTATTATTAATATAACACGTTGAATATAATTCCCTGTGCTATATAGTAGGACCTTGTTTATTTATTTTATATGTTGTTGCTATTGTTGTGTGAGTCACTCAGTCATGTCTGATTCTTTGCAACCCCATGAATTGCAGCCCGCCAAGCTCCTCTGTCCATGGGATTTCCCAGGTAAGAATACTGGATGTATGCTAATTCCAAACTCTGAATTTATCCCTCCCTACTCACTTTCCCCTTTGATAACCATAAGTTTATTTTCTATGTCTGAGAATCTATTTCTCTTTTGTAAATAAGTTGATTTGTATAATTTTAAGATTCCATATATAAGAGAGATCATATGGTACTTGTCTTTCTCTGTGATTTACTTCACTTAGTATAATAATCTCTAGGTCCATACATGTTGTGACAAATAGCATTATTTCATTGTTTTTTATGGCTGAGTAATATTCCATTGCATACATGTACCACATCTTCTTTGTCCATTCCTCTGTCAAGGGGTATTTAGGTTGCTTCCATGTCTTGGCTATTATTAACAATGCTGCAATGAACATTAGGGCATGCATCTTTTCAAATCATGTTTTTCTCCAGATAAGTGCCCAGGAGTGGGATTGCTGAATCATATGGTAGTTCTATTCTTAGTTTTTCATGAACCTCCATACTGTTTCTACAGTGTCTGTACCAACTTGCATTCCTAATGGTGGCAATTTAAAGGTACAGAGGGGGGACACATTTGGGAGGAGTAGTCTTTAGTCATCCCTCATTTCTGTCTTTCTCTCCCCACAAGACCAGGACTTCCTGCAGGAAGGGGCTAAGCCTTTGTCATCTTGCACACTCTGAACTGGGCTGAGGGCTGAACAAGTGAATCAGCTATTCTGACCTAATTGATATCTATAGAACATTTCACCCTGAAACAATGAATTTCACCATTTTCTCAAGTGCACACAGAACATTCTCCAGGATAGATCACATCCTGGGCCATAAATCTAGCCTTGGTAAGTTCAAAAAAATTGAAATCATTTCAAGCATCTTTTCTGATCACAGTGTGGTAAGATTAGATGTCAGCTACAAGGAAAAAAGAAACTTAAAAATATAAGCATATGGAGACTAAACAACATACTTCTGAATAACCAACAAATCACAGAAGAAATAAAAAATCAAAATATGCATAAAAATAAATGAAAATGAAAATATTACAACCCAAAACCTGTGGGATTCAATAAAAAGTGGTGCCAAGGGAAAGGTTCATAGCAATACAAGCTTACCTTAAGAAACAAGAGAAAAATCAAATAATCTACCTTTACACCTAACACAACTAGAAAAAGAAGAAATGAAGAACCTCCCGGGGTTAGTAGAAGGAAACAATTCATAAAAATTAGGGCAGAAGTAAATAAAAAAGAAACAAAGAAGACTGTAGCAAAAATCAACAAAACCAAAAGCTGGTTCATTGAGAAGATAAATAAAATAGACAAACCATTAGCCAGGCTCATCAAGAAAAAAAGGGAAAAGAATCAAGTCAACAGAATTAGAAATGAAAATGGAGAAATCACAACAGACAACACAGAAATACAAAGAATCATAAGAGACTACTATCAGCAGTTCAGTTTAGTCTCTCAGTCCTGTCCGACTCTGCGACCCCATGAACTGCAGCACGCCAAGCCTCCCTGTCCATCACCAGCTCCCAGAATTCACCCAAACTCATGTCCATTGAGTAGGTGATGCCATCCAATCATCTCATCCTCTGTTGTCCCCTTCTCCTCCTGCCCTCAATCTTTCCCAGCATCAGGTCTTTCAAATGAGTCAGCTCTTTGCATGAGGTGGCCAAAGTATTGGAGTTTCAGTTTCAACATCAGTCCTTCCAATGAACACCCAGGACTGATCTCTTTTAGGATGGGCTGGTTGTATCTCCTTGCAGTCCAAGGGACTCTTAAGAGTCTTCTCTAACACCACAGTTCAAAAGCATCAATTCTTGGGTGCTCAGCTTTCTTTATAGTCCAACTCTCACATCCACACATGACTACTGGAAAAACCATAGCTGTGACTATATGCCAATAAAATGGACAACTTGGAAGAAATGGATGAATTCTTAGAAAAGTATAACCTTCCTAAACTGAACCAGGAAGAAATAGAAAATCTTAACAGACCCATCACAGGCACAGAAATCAAAACTGTAATAAAAAATCTTCCAACAAAGGAAAGCCCAGGGCCAGATGGCTTTGCAGGAGAATTCTACCAAAAATTTAAAGAGATAACACATATCCTACTCAAACTCTTCCGGGAAATTGCAGAGGAAGGTAAACTGCCAAACTCATTCTATAAGGCCACCATCACCCTAATACCAAAACCAGACAAAGATGCCACAAAAAAAGACAACTACAGGCCAATATCACTGATGAACATAGATATAAAAATCCTCAACAAAATTCTAGCAAGCAGAATCCAACAACATATTAAAAATATCATACATCATGACCAAGTGGGCTTTATCCCAGGGATACAAGGATTCTTTAATATTTGCAAATCAATCAATGTGATATACCACATTAACAAATTGAAAGATAAAAACCATATGATTATCTCAATAGATGCAGAGAAAGCCTTTGACAAAATCCAACATTCATTTGTGATAAAACCCTCCGGAAAGCAGGCATAGAAGGAACATACCTCAACATAATAAAAGCCATATATGATAAACCCACAGCAAACATTTTTCTCCGGAGAAAAATTGAAAATGTTCCCCTTAAAGTCAGGAATAAGACAAGGGTGGCCACTCTCACCACTACTATTCAACATATTTTTGGAAGTTTTAGCCACAGCAATCATAGAAGAAAAAGAAATGAAAAGAATCCAGTTTGGAAAAGAAGAAGTTTGCAGATGACATGATCCTCTACCTAGACAACCCTAAAGACACCACCAGAAAATTACTAGAGCTAATCAATGAATATAGTAAAGTTGCAGGATATAAAATTAACACAGAAATCCCTTGCATTCCTATACACTAACAATGAGAAAACAGAAAGAGAAATTAAGGAAACAATTCCATTCACCATTGTGAAGAAAAGAATAAAATACTTAGGAATAAGTCTACCTAAAGAAACAAAAGACCTATATATAGAAAACTATAAAACACTGATCAAAGAAATCAAAGATGACACAAATAGATGGAGAAATAGATCACATTCACGGATCAGAAGAATCAATATAGTGAAAATGAGTATACTACTCAAAACAATCTATAGATTCAATGCAATCCCTATCAAGCTACCAACAGCATTTTTCACAGAACTAGAACAAATAATTTCACAATTTGTATGGAAATACAAAAAACCTCAAATAGCCAAAGAAATCTTGAGAAAGAAGAAGGGAACTGGAGGAATCAACCTGCCTAACTTTAGACTATACTACAAAGCTACAGTCATCAAGGCAGTATGGTACTGGCACAAAGACAGAAATATAGATCAATGGAACAAAATAGAAGGCCCAGAGATAAATCCATGCACCTAGGGACACCTTATCTTTGACAAAGGAGGCAAGAATATACAATGGATTAAAGACAATCCTTTAACAAGTGGTGCTGGGAAAACTGGTCAACCACTTGTAAGAGAACGAAACTAGAGCACTTTCTAATGCCATACACAAAAATAAACTCAAAATGGATTAAAGATCTAAATATAAGACCAGAAACTATAAAACTCCTAGAGGAAAACATAGGCAAAACACTCTCTGACATAAATCAGAGCAAGATCCTCTATGACCCACCTCCCAGAGTAATGGAAATAAAAGCAAAAATAAACAAATGGGACCTAATTAAACTTAAAAGCTTTTGCACAACAAAGGAAACTATAAGCAAGGTGAAAAGACAGCCTTCAGAATGGGAGAAAATAATAGCAGACAAAGCAACTGACAAAGAATTAATCTCAAAAATATACAAGCAGCTCATGCAGCTCAAAACCAGAAAAATAAACAACCCAATCAAAAAATGGGCCAAAGAACTAAACAAACATTTCTCCAAAGAAGACATATAGATGGCTAACAAACACATGAAAAGATGCTCAACATCACTCATTATCAGAGAAATGCAAATCCAAACCACAATGAGGTACCATCTCATGCTGGTCAGAATGGCTGCTATCAAAAAGTGTACAAACAATAAATGCTGGAGAGGGTATGGAGATAAGGGAATCCTCTTACAGTGTTGGTGGGAATGAAAACAAGTACAGCCACTATGGAGAACAGTGTAGAAATTCCTTAAAAAACTGGAAACAGAACTGCCATACGCCCCAGCAATCCCACTGCTGGGCATACACACTGAGGAAACTAGAATTGAAAGAGATAGGTGTACCCCAATGCTCATCTTAGCACTGTTTACAATAGCCAGGACATGGAAGCAACCAGGATGTCCATTGGCAGATGAATGGATAAGAAAGCTGTGGTACATATACACAATGGAGTATTACTCAGCCATTATAAAGAATACATTTGATTCAGTTCTAATGAGGTGGATGAAACTGGAGCCTATTCTTCTTTGGAGAAATGTTTAGTTCTTTGGCCCATTTTTTGATTGGACCATTTATAGTGAAGTAAGTCAGAAAGAAATACACCAGTACAGTATATTAATGCATACATATGGAATTTAGAAATATGGTAATGATGACCCTATATGTGAGACAGCAAAAGAAACACTGATATAAAGAACAGACTTTTGGACTCTGTGGGAGAAGGTGAGGGTGGGATGATTTGAGAGAATAGAAAAGAAACATGTATATTACCATATGTGGAATAGATCACCAGTCCAAGTTCAATGCATGAAACAGGGCACTCAAAGCCGGTGCACTGGGACAACCCTGAGGGAGGGGATGGTAAGGGAGGTGGGAGGGGGTTTCAGGATGGGGGACACTTGTACACCTATGGCTGATTCATGTCAGTTCAGTTCAGTTCAGTTCAGTCACTCAGTCGTGTCTGACTCTTTGGGACCCCATGAACCACAGCACGCCAGGCCTCCCTGTCCATCACCAACTCCTGGAGTTCACTCAAACTCATGTCCATCGAGTTGGTGATGCCATCCAATCATCTCATCCTCTGTTGTCCCCTTCTCCTCCTGCCCTCAATCTTTCCCAGCGTCAGGGTCTTTTCAAGTGAGTCAGCTCTTTGCATGAGGTGGCCGAAGTATTGGAGTTTCAGTTTCAACATCAGTCCTTCCAATGAACACCCAGGACTGATCTCCTTTAGGATGGACTGGTTGGATCTCCTTGCAGTCCAAGGGACTCTTAAGAGTCTTCTCCAACACCGCAGTTCAAAAGCATCAGTTCTTGGGTGCTCAGTTTCTTTATAGTCTAACTCTCACATCCATACATGACCACTGTAAAAACCATAGCCTTGACTAGATGGACCTTTGCTGACAAAGTAATGTCTCTGCTTTTTAATATGCGGCCTAGGTTGGTCATAACTTTCCTTCCAAGAAGTGAGTGTCTTTTAATTTCATGGCTGGAATCACCATCTGCAGTGATTTGGGAGCCCCCCAAAATAAAATCAGCCACTGTTTCCACTGTTTTCCCATTTATTTGCCATGAAGTGATGGGACTGTATGTCATAATCTTAGTTTTCTGAATGTTGAGCTTTAAGCCAACTTTTTCACTCTCCTCTTTCACTTTCATCAAGAGGCTCTTTAGTTCCTCTTTACTTTCTGCCATAAGGGTGGTGTCATCTGCATATCTGAGGTTATTGATATTCTTCCCAGTAATCTTGATTCAAGTCATGCTTCTTCCAGCCCAGCGTTTCTCATGATCTACTCTGCATATAAGTTAAATAAACAGGGTGACAATATACAGCCTTGATGTACTCCTTTTCCTATTTGATTCATGTCAGTGTATGGCAAAAACCACTACAATATTGTAAAGTAATTAGCTTCCAATTAAAATAAATTTTAAAAAAGTTATAGTAAGCAATAAAAAATTAAGAACTCTGAAAAAAAATCACCTATTCTGTGATTGTTCTGGAGAAGAGAAAGTGAAAGTGAAAGAGTTTGTCACTCAGTCATGTCCGATTTTTTGTGAGCCCACGGATTGCAGCACGCCAGGCCCCTCTGTCCATGAAATTCTCTCAGGCAAGAATACTGGAGTCGGTAACCATTCCCTTCTCCAGGGGATCTTCCTGACCCAGGGATTGAACCCTGGTCTCCTGGAAAAGAGAAATGTTCTCCAAATGTGAAGTCATCACAAAGGGTCATCATTTCCCCCTCTGACATCTCTTCTTCCTGCTGTGACAGGATGCCTGTACATGCCTTGACCTCAGACCCCCAGGCCCTGGCCCCTGATGACTGTTGATTAGGAGATTCTATTCAAAGATTGTGCTTTTTCATTTGGAGACATTATCCCAGTCTTATCGCTGATCTAGACCAAATTGGCTTAATATGAAACAAAAGTCCCTTTGGCAGCCTGGTGCTGACGCTTGTCGGGCCATCTCTGGGCAGGAGGGGCTGGTGATGCTTGAGTGTATTTTAACAAGCAAATTGTGTGTATGTGTGTGTGTGTGTGTTATGCAAAAGAGAGAAGTTTCTGTTACATCCTGTACTTTAAACTTTTGGATTTTCAGGGATATATTTGTGGCACAGATGAAAATCATCTGAACATTAGCTAACTGCTCTGCTGGGGACAGCTGGGTGACATCGGGCCTTCCATAGTTCAGGACATCCTTGGATCATGGGCATCAGAACTCCTGGGTCCTGTCCAAGCTCCAACTTCTACGGGCTGATGACCTTGGGCAAGTCTTCTGAATCCTCCAAACTGTGCCTTTGACTGTTGTGACCTGAGACAAGCCTCTGCTTTGATGAATTGCTGTGCTGTCCAGTAAAATGCTAAGTGAACATGGAAAGCAGGCCCAATCTCTGTGTTTCCTTCTGTATCAGGAGAGTGGGTTCTAGGGTTTCTGGGGTGATTTCCTGCCGAACACTCACATAGCAACATGGTTAATAAAACAAACAGAAGTTGGTTAGTGGTGTAACTGAAATCTGTGATTCCAGAGGCTGCCAACTCAAATGTCTGCAGGATCCAGGAGAGAGGAATAAGCTAACTGGATAGGGTGGGGTGGGGACCCTGCCAAATTGGAGGGAACATGTCCTGTCTAAGTGGAGTGGCTAGTGTTTAGTTCCAGTTGATTGAGGATATGCAGTTCGGAAGATCCTATGCTGTCAGATCTTACGTGAAATCTGATTTTTCTCAAATGACATCTGAATTTTTTTCAAGTATAGTTGATTTACAATGTTGGAATAGTTTTAGGTGCACAGTAAAGTGATTCAGTTATACATGTGTGTGTGTGTGCATTCTTTTTCAGATTCTTTTCCATTATAGGTTATTACAAGACACTGAATATTGTTTCCTGGCTCAGCAGTAAAGAATATGCCTGCCAAAGAGGAGATGTGGGTTTGATTCCTGGGTCAGAAAGATCCCCTGGAGAAGGGACTGGCAACCCTCTCCAGTATTCTTGCCTGGGAAATCCCATGGAAAGAGGAGCCTGGTGGGCTACAGTTCATGTGGCTGCAAAGAGTCTAACACGACTGAATGAGTGAACAATAACAGCTATACAGTAGGTCCTTGTTATTTATCTATTTTTATAGTAGTATTTGCTGGGGAGAAGGAAATGGCAACCCACTCCAGGATTCTTGCCTAGAGAATCCTGTGGACAGAGGAGCCTAGTGGGCTGCCGTCTATGGGGTTGCACAGAGTTGGACACAACTGTAGTGACTTAGCAGCAGCAGCAGCATTTGTTAATCCCAAAGTCCTACCTTATGTCTCCCACGCTTGGTAACCTTAAGTTTGCCTTCTATGACATCTGAAAATTTTTACACTCTGGGCAGAATGCAGTATATCTGCCGTCTGGGTCTGATTGAAATGCTGTGTCTCGTGGGTAAACATCCTCCACCATCAAAGACTAGATCAGGTGTACTCCTGGAGCAGGGCCTGCTGCCCAGGCCTAG
The DNA here is from genome assembly GCF_000754665.1 of Bison bison bison. Classification (NCBI taxonomy): domain Eukaryota; kingdom Metazoa; phylum Chordata; class Mammalia; order Artiodactyla; family Bovidae; genus Bison; species Bison bison. Next base: position 4,811,833 of record NW_011494874.1, read on the forward strand.
GGGATACCCGGCCAAGTTTCCATCCCACCATCTCTCGCCCTGGGCCATTGTGCTTGGTTGCTGGGTTTGTCCCACCACATCTGAGCTCCCTGTGGTCAAGGCCTGGGTCTCATTCACCTTGTTCACCTCTGGGTCCTGGGGACCCACACAGGGCCTTGAACCCGCTCAGCCCTCGGGCAGTGTTTGAGGAGGAGAAAATAATCGCTGAGACATAAACCCAGTGAGGTCTTGTTGTGATTTCTGTCTGCTTTCACTGGTTCCCTCTAACCCTGGATAACATGGTGTCTGGAATTTCTTCCAACAAGAGACTCTTAGAGGACATATGTCTTTCCTGGTGACAATATGCAAGATGGTTCTTTAAAAAAGGCTGAAGTAAAGGGACAAAGGCTCAGTGGTAAAGAGTCCACCTGCAATGGAAGAGACCTGGGTTTGATCCCTGGGTCTGGAAGATCCCCTGGAGAAGGAAAGGGCAACCCACTCCAATATTTTTGCCTGGGAAATTCCACGGACAGAGGAGCCTGGTGGGCTGTAGTCCATGGGGTAGCAAAGAGTCAGATATGACTGAGCGACTAACCCACCACCACCACCACCAAAGGGGCAAAGAGTGAAAGTACCCAGGCAGAGGCAGGACACAGTCAAGGTGAGTGAGTTCTATGGAGGTGAACGCTTGCATCCTTGCAAAGGTCCTAGGTTGAACCCTAATCCCCAGTGTGGGGATGTGTGGAGCTGGGCCTTTGGGAGGTAACTAGGATTAGATGAGGTCACCGGGTGGAGTCCTCATGAGGGGATTAGTGCTGCAATCAGGAGAGAGCTGAGAGCTTTCCCCTTTTCCTTACTACTCAGACTGCTGTCTGCAAACCAGGAGGAGAGCTTGCTAGACTCGAGCTGCTGGTACTTGGATCTTGGACTGCCAGTCTCCAGAACCATGAGAACTAAATGCCTGTAGTGTAAGCACTCAGGCGATGCTATTTTGTTAAAGCAGTCGGAGGTGACTAAGAGAGTACAGAAGTGAAAGAGCCAGGGGCTGGGACACCAGAAGTTTATAAAGCAGCCGGAGCGAAGTGCTTTTGAGACCAAGGAAGGACATTCTCCCTCTGCGAGTCCTGTGTGAGCCAGCCAGCTGCAGCAGGGACATCCCATGGAGACTCTGGGCAAGGCGGGAGGAGCCGGGGGCAGGTGGATGGGGGGTACCCATTGGTGTGTGTTGCTGCACACCTGACACACTGCTGGGTTGAGCCTGCCCAGGCCTGCGGGCACCCAGATGGGTCTTCAGGGCACAGGAGGCCAGCGGTCACCAAAACAGGTGTGGTAAGCGGATGTGCCATGGTTTGACATCCTCATTGCTCTGCTTGGGCGCCCCTGGGCTTCCATGTTTTCCTGGAAAACTTGCTGGTCTTCAGCCCTCCGGCCTTTATGGGTGGTACCTGCTCCCACAGCGGCAGGCACTGGCCCCCAGAGCAGACTGGGCTCTGCCTTTCTTTGCAGAAATTCATTGTGCAATAACTGGTCCCAAATCCCCTCCAGGGAGGGGAGGAGGTGGTGTTTGGGAGGAGAAGGTGGAGGAGGAAGGAACTTTCTGGAAGAGGATGAAAGAAATGAAAGCTCGGTGGATCAGGAAACTCAGCCGGGGGTTGGGTCTGGGCTAAAAATCACACAGCAGGCAGGCCAGGATGCTCCGCCAGATTCCTGATGGGAATGACAGGTGGCGGTGGGGTAAGAAGGACAGAGGAGGCCAGCCCAGGGTCCTTATCTTCATCATTCAGCAAATGAGAAAGAGGAGTGGCACAGGGGGCCTTGGATCAGAACCTACCTGGTGCCCAGAGTTGCTGGGCCAAAGCTCCCCACGGTGCACAGCAGAAGGGACCAGATACCCTGGAGGTGCATGGCATCTTAACCACAATGGCTGGGATGATAGTGACAAGCCCACTTTACCCAGCCAGCCATGGGCACCCCAGGCCGCCTGGGTCTCACTCTCAGCTCTCATTCCCATAGATGATGAGCTCTGTGTGGGGCAATGCGGTGCTCGCCTCTCCTGCTGGGTCATTACAGAGACAGGAGAGGCTGCCTGCACCCTCCCAGGGACAAGAAGGGGTGCAGAAAGGTCAGTGCTGTGGGTCTGGTCCATGCCTGCCTTCCAGCTTCTTATGGCTGCGGGCCACCCTTGTTCCTTGGATGGCAGACTCACCGCCCTGGGTTCTGCCCCCACTG
>NW_011494874.1:4814140-4843063 GCF_000754665.1 Bison bison bison
ACACGGGATGGCCCTCTGTGTTGGTGTGTAACCCCCTCTACCTTTTCTCTGACAAGGATGCTTGTCACTGGACTTGTCCCACCCCGACCCACCCCAGATAAGCCAGGAGGATCTCATTTCGAGATCCTTCACTTGAGAGCATCTGCAAAGATATTTTCTTCCAATAAGTTCAACTCACAGACTACCTTCTAGGAACAAGGTGCTGTTCAGCTCACTATAGGTAAGTACTGATACACACTCCCACTTGGCAGATGAGTTGCCTGAGACTCCACTTGGCAGATGAGTTGCCTGAGACTGAGAAAAGCAAAATAAATTGTCCTCGACTTAACAGTGATAGAGCCAGAACTCAATCCAATGACTCTGACCTCAAAACCCATGTTCTTTACTTATCAAACAAATAGGTATTTCCCCTAATTTCATGTTCCCAATAATAATAGCCACCATTTATGGTATCTGGTAATTGACACACCTCTTTCCTAACCTTAGAGTCAACCCTGTATGGTGGTGGTAACTTCACCCTTGTGCAGTTGGTCACTGAAGCTGAAAAGGGGAAATGTCTCACCCATGGTCCCACAGCTGATAAGAGGCCAAGGGTGGGTTTGGACCTTGCCTGATCCATCTTCATATTGCACTCTTTCCTGCAATCTTGAGGTAGTATGTACAGAGCACTGGGAGTCCATCAGGGACTCAGCACCTGTAGCTGCTCAATGAGGTGGTGGACCTCCTGGGTGATGCTTGGTGTCGATCTGTCTCCAGGTTTTGTTTCTCTCACATGATACCTCCTGGTCCACAGCTGTGAAGTGAGCAAGAACGCAGAGTGCCCATCTCAGTTGCTCCGTCTTCATGGCTGTGTGCGGTAAGCGAGTGTGATCGTTAAGTCTGAACCTCCTGCTGCGTCTGCCTGTGCCTGGGCTGTGTTCTCTGGCCAGGTCATCTGGAGAGGCCATTAACAAGCCAGATGTGAGCCATCCCATCCTCAGGACTGGATTCTGCCCCTTGGTTGCGATCACAGGCACGGTTTCAGCCCACAGGCTTTGATGCCGGCTGCTTGGTTTCAAAAAAATTATATGAAAAGTTATAAAAGAGTGATAAAGCCTTCCAGTTTCACCACGGAATGGAAAAGTTGTCCACCCAGAACCTTCAGAACCATCTTGGAGCAATTCTGAAGCTCTGCTGTCATTTTAGCTGATTCTGCAAGAATGAAATCTTGGAAAGAAGCGCTAACCTTTGGTCTCATATGGACAAGACAGAAAGGCGACCGCAGAGCTTCTGGGTTTCAAGACTGGGCTTGGAAACTGGATTTTCTCAGGAGTGGGGCACGTTTACATTGGTTGACTAGATCAAATTCCTTAGAATAGACATTCCTTCTCTCAGACACAATATCTTTTAGAAATTCAGAATAGAAATGTAAGCTATTTACAACCACTGTAAAATCATGCTGATGGGGAGATGCTCTGATACCATGGTCCGAAGCTGTTGAAGGTTTGGGATTCGACTGTGAATTTGCTGCTCCTGAGCTATGGGGTTTAGAAACGTCAATGTGACTTTCTGGGAATCAGCTTCCACAGGTTAAAAGTGGACAACATTGTTCTAAGTAGTGGCTGGATGTCATAACTCCATTACATAGGCTGACTCAGATTTTTTGTTAGCATTCAGCTTCCCTGGTGGCTCAGATGGTAGAGAATCTGTCTGTAATTTAGTAGACCTGGGTTCAGTCCCTGGCTTGGGAAGATCCCCTGGAGAAGGGAATGGCTACTCCATTACTCTTGCCTGGAGAATTCTATGGACAGAGGAATTTTGTTAATGTTAGCTTCATTTAATATTGTTCAATAAAGTCATCACATATCAGTTGTATATAATGCTCAAGCTTTTCTCCTGGGAATGGGTCTATTTAGGTTAGTAACTGGTTTCTTTGCTTTTGTTTTTTTGCATTTGCATGGTTTTATTTGTCTTGAGGGTAAGGAAATAGTGTTATCTGATAACATTCAAGATTATTAAAAATCACATGGTCATTGCCAATTTCCCAGAAATCTCTCTCTAAATCTGTTCTTTGTGAGAATATCACATCTACCAATAAGAGTCACAAGTTCTGGTTTTTGAATAATAGTTTTAATGTTAGTGTGAACTGCATTAAAAATTGATGAACTGCAGAGCCTTGGTGAGGTTGATGTTGAGCTTGTTGGATAATTTTATTAAAAACCCTCATTTTGAAGGGACTCAGCCATACATATACATATATCCATTCTCCCCCACCCCCCTCCCATCCAGAATGAGTCCCTCACCATCCACCTGAACCTATCACAGCATTGTTAACCGGCTCTACCCCAATACAAAATATGTTTTGTGTTAAAAGCAAAAACAAACAAACAAACAAAAACACCCTCATTTTGTTCTGCTCTCTGATCTAAAAATGACATTTCATACCACCCAGGTGGGTTAGTTCCTAGGCTGCCACACATATGACAACAAACTAAGAAGCTTGTATCAACGGAACTTTACTCCTTTGCAGTTTAGAGGCCAGAAGTCCAATGTCAAGGTACAGGATTGTGGTCCCACCGAAGGCTCTCAGGGAGCCTCAGTTCCTGGCTTCTCCCAGTTTTGGGGAGCTCCAGGTGTTCCTTGGCTTGTGGCAGCACAACTCTGATCTGTCTCCATTTTCATAGCATCTCAAGGAGCCCTCTGCCTTCCTCCTTTAAAGACACTTGTCAGTGAATTGACTCCATATAATCAAGGATGTCTGATGGATATCAAGATCCTTAATTTCACATCATTGCAAAAGTCTCTTTGTTCAAATTAGACCACGTTCACAGGTTCCCTGTGGACACATCTCCCGAGGAGCCAGCATTCCACCACTACACTAGGTGCCTGTGGAAGGTGAAGGTGGAGACCTCTCTTGGGTCATGAGCTTAGGTGGCTTCCCTCTGCAGGCTGGCCTTCTGAGCCGACCTGTTATGTTACTTCGAGGGGACACATGCTGGCAGGAGGCACTCATCTTGCTTTTTGTTTGTCTCACTGCAGAGCTTTCTGTTAGGCAGGACGCCCACCAGGGTGGGAATTTAACAAAAGTTATATTAATGCCCAGACAAAATTGCCCCCTCCTCCAGAGTTTGATAGCATCGTGTTGCTCTGAAAGCACTTTCTTTCCTTCTTCTCATCACCTTGGAACAGGAGCAGCCTGGCTCTCTGGGGCTCTCAGACCTTTACCCGATTCCCAGTCGAGTGGAGAAAAGAACAAAGCAAGGCACCAGCGTGGAAATCAAGCCTGGCTCGTGGCTCTGAGACTGAAGACATATGTTCTGAGCCATCTTGGTCTCTGCTGGGGTTTCCTGAAGAAGCCAGGCAGCTGAAGCTCATGGGCTAGCAACCTGGGGTTGGGGGACCCCAGGATCCTGGGATGCAGGACAGAGGTGGGGTTGGAAATCTGGAGCCTGTCACCCTCTTGTTCCTGCAGGTCCATGAGGGAGCAGCCTGTTTGGCACGGTTGCCGTGTTGGGCACACGTGAGGCTCTCCAAACCTAGTGCTTACACAAAATGGCACAGCTGCTTTTCTGAAGGTGACACATTCTTGTTGTTGTTCAGTCTCTCAGACTCTTTGTGACCCTGGGGACTGCAGCACGTCAGGCTTCCCTGTCCTTCACTGTCTCCTGGAGTTTGCTCAAACTCATGTCCATTGAGTTGGTGATGCCATCCCACCATCTCACCCTCTGCTGTGCCCTTCTCCTTTTGCCTTCAATCTTCTCCAGCATCAGTCTTTTCCAACGAGTTGCTCACATATTTAAAGCGACCTGGTTACCCCTGCCCGGGTCCCACTGGGCAGGGGCTCATTCCAGCCCCTCTTGTGGCTGGGACTTGGTGCATAGCAGTTGTCCAGCGAGTGTTCACTCGATGAATGCTCCAGACCTCCTCATGGCTTTCCGATCTTGGTCCTCCCTTGGTCTCCATCAGGTGGGGTTGGGTGGTACCCTTTCCTTCATCCAGAATCCCAGAGCTTCCAGCCCATCTGTATTGCTCACGGTGCCTGGCTCACCAGACTCCTCGCTGGGCTTCTAATGTGCTTCTGCTTAGCCACATATCAGGGCCCTGGGCCAGGCTTTCCCTGAAAGTCCCCATGGTTCCAGCCTCCCTCTCTGACCCGTCCTGTAATTCCCTGTGATCTAGTCTCTCTAGGAGTGCCTGTGATCTTTCCACGTCCTGTCTGTTGCTGTGTCCCTACTTCTGTTCCCCGTGGCTCCATCCCCACCCCATCACCTCCCAGCTGAACTTGGAGCTGCCCCTTCAGAGCTGCAGTGTCCCCATCCTTTGGTATCTACCATTAAGACCCGTCTCCTGGGAAGCTTTCTTGGGGTCCTGCCAGACCCCACGGCAGCCCCTTTTGGATAACAGACTGCTCCACTCCCAGAAAGCCAGGAGTGAGCCTCCTGTGATCTGAGGTCTTATGTGGCTCATTCCAGCCCCTCTTGTGGCTGGGACTTGGTGCATAGCAGTTGTCCAGCTAGTGTTCACTCGGTGAATACAAGAGCCTCCTTGTGGACCCTGGAACAGGGCTGAACCTGCAGATCCCCATTCCTCTTCAGGTTCCCCCAACACTCAGGCCCAGATGTAGCCAAGGACACCCATCTGATCTTCAGCACAGCTCCTCGGTTTCCAGATGGATTTACAAAGGCTGAAGGAAAGTGGATGGACGTTTGCACAGGGTCTCAGGGACACTGCAGCCTGCAGCCCCTCAGAGTCTCTGTATATTTCTGGCTCCCTGCACCTCCCCCTCCCTGCCCCCTGCCCTGCTTAGTGAACAGTGGTACCCTGGTGATTCCAGTCTTGGCCATATCTCCCAGATCTGGACTGAAAGGCAGGATCCCAAGGGTCGTGAAGCCCACCCACCTGCCAGGCTGTTCCATGTGGGCTTCGGCCTTCCTCATCCCCACCCCCACTCCCATCCCCAATCCTTGGTGACTGGGTCTATTCACCAACTTCCCCTTTTAGTATCCCTCTTTCCACCTCCAAAAGTCACCCTAATTTCCCATAATGGACCATTGAGACTTGGTTATAATTCTTTCATCGTAATTGGGAGCCATACTCAAAGGCAGAGAGATGGAGATGGACAGACAGTGAAGCAGCTGGAGACACAGCCCCTGAGCCCATACACAGTGGGGTCCTTGGGAGGGAAGTTGGAATTTCTCCTGTGCCTGGCTGGGTAGAACAGAGTTAGTAACTGCAAGGTGGCGTCTGGGTCTTGATGGTGCAGCATCAGCTCAGACTAGGGCTGGCCAGCTGTGAACTGAGTGATGGGCAGGGTGGAGGGCAGCCTGGCATGCAGAGTTATCCACAGGGTCAGAAGCCAGGGGCTGCACATGCCCAGCATTCCAGGGTGAAGTGGAGGAGGGCTGGGCATGGCCATGGCACTAGGCGGCTGGTCTTCAGATTGAGCGGTCTCATTTGGAGAATTGCTTGCAGCCTGACACACCATGTGAGTGACCCCTGGGGCTTGCAGGGTCTGACTCTGAGACCAGCCCAGTTCCAGGCCGATGTCACCTCTCCTGGGGCACCTGCCACTTCCTCTTCACGGCCATTCTCCACACTGCATGGAGCAAGCTTGGAAAATCACAAGACCTGAGCACGCTGCTCGCTGGCCTATGAGCTCACTGCTTTCCATCCACAGGGCATGACCATCTGCCTTATCGTGTCCATGGGCCTCCAGTCTCTGCGATACAGCCTCCACCCACCACCCACCCTCCACTCCCTGAGGATGGCCTTCTTTCTGTCTCTGGAAACCCATAGCCAATCCTGCCTCTGGGCCTTTGCTTATGCCGTCTGCCCTGCTGGGAGCACCCTTCCCTTCCCCTTCTCATGGCGAATCTCCACTTACCCACTGGGTCCCTAAATATGAACGTCCCCTTGTATTCAGCTCTCACAGTCCTCTGTGCTTGTCCTTTGTAGATCCTAATTAAAGTCCTTGGAATTTTTTTTTTTTTTTTGCTGGTAATTTGCTTCCGTGATTATTGGGTTAGCATCTGGTGCCCCCATGACCAACTGAATATCCATCCACGTTTATTGGATGCCTACTCAGTGCTGGTGAAGATGCTGGCTGCAGAGGCTGCACAGAGGGGCCCTGCAAGCTCATGTGGGCGAGGACTCTGCTGGCCTTGCTCACCATAGTGCCAGGCACAACCTCGGAGCTCAGTAAATGTTTGCTGAATGACTAAATGAATGACTGAGCTCCTCAACTGTCTCAGCATGCTGGGGAGGCCCCATCAGAGGCCCACTGATGGAGACCCGAGTCTCCAATCCTGGTCCAGACACTGCAGGCTGGTATCACCTACCATCACTCAGGGAGCTACACACTTCAAGAACCCAAACCAGGTTTCTTGCCCCAAGCCCAGCATCTTTCCCCCACATCTTCCCCCAAAGTTTTGGTCTGCTTCCACCCTCACCTCCCAAGGGGATTGACAAGGGAGAGAGGGAATTGATTTCTTTTTATTTATTTTTGGGAATTGATTTATTTTTATTTATTTTTTTGAGATGTAATTGAGATGAATTCTATTGGTTTTGGGTGTACAGCACACTGAGTCTTTATCTGTATATATTTTGAAATGATCACCACAAGTCTAGTTAATATTCATCACTGTCCAAAGTGAAATAGATTTCTTGATGTCAGTTATACATCAGTATTCACCACTCTTGCAAAAGTGATCACCTTTGAAATCTCATGCCGTGCTTCCAATCAGGTGAGTCTTTGTTCTGTCCCCCAAGAGCTGGAGGTTCAGGGAGGTCAGGTGCCAATAGAGAGAGCACTTGAACTTGAACTTTTAAAACACATGCTGTCTCTACCAGGAATTATCAATCTTCCACCCAGGGCTTCCCAGGTGTCTATAGTGATAAAGAGCCTGCCTGCCAATGCAGGAGACACAGGAGATGTGGGTTTGATCCCTGGTTCCGGAAGATCTCCTGGAGGAGGGCAGAGCCACCCACTCCAGTATTCTTGCCTGGAGAATCCCATGGACAGAGGAGCTTGGCAGGCTGCAGTCCATGGGGTTACAAAGAGTCAGACAAAACTTAAGTGACTTAGCATGCACGCTTCCAGTCACTGTGTGTCCATGGGTCTTTACTGAATAGAAATTTTATTTCTTAAAACTTAGCAGTGGTTGTAGAGGGGCCAGCCTTGTGGTCAGAGAGTCATGGGGCTGGGAACTTGTGGCCGGAACCCCGCATTGGACTGTGGCCGGGGCCATTGTGCTGTGAATCGCGGGCACCTGTTCTTGGCAGGAGCCCTTCTGAGTAACCATGCATGGCTCCCCTGTTCCCCTGGCCAGGATGAAGCTGTAGGAGCTAATATATTCTGAGTCAGACCAACTGCCGCTCGTGAAGGGGGAAAAAAAAAAGACTTGCTTGAGTAACCGTAATAATTGGAAAATTATTTTGATAGCCTGAAACAATCTAATATATTACAGAATTTTATTAAAATAATATCAAATCAAATTAACTGCTATTCCATAATGAATTAGGTAACAAGGTAGGCAGATATTAATCGGCCTTGGCTTCTAGGCAGGGGAGCCCGGAATTTATTAGTTCTTGCGGCTGGCACGAGGGCGCGGGCAGAAACCACTCTTGCCGCGGTGGAGAGGGAAACCCCTGAGACCAGCGGGCTTTTACTTTTTCTCTCCCCCTACTTTCACTTTCTAATCCATCATTAAACACTTGTATTTCTTTTATGTAGGGTCTTATGAAATTTTTAATTTTTTAATTGCTTTGTGATTTAATAATGAGGACTTTTCATTTTTCCCGAATAAGGAACGAGACAGTGATATTGAAATTTTTTCACCTTCTCCCACCCGGATAACCTTCTCCCTTCGCCTGGTCTCTTTCATTTCCCAAGTTGAGATATGAGTACTCTAATCTCCGAGGGAGCAGGTCGCCGGGCAAACAGGCATGGGTTGCCTGGACCTTTGCTTCTTTGAAAAGGTGAGGCTGGGTGGGGGATTGTCTCCAAGAAGCCGCCGATGAGCTGGGAGGAGAGGGGAAGGATGTTGATGACTCAATGAGCTGGAGCCTCTAAATAATTCAGCCCCGTTTCACCTTTTGGGATTTTCTCAGCTCTGAGACTCCATGCTTTCCAATCGTTAAAATGTCTTCACACATGGAGAAAATGATTGTGTTAACCGTTTCATGGCACATCGGTGACCAACCTGGGATCCACCCCTCCAGGCCCTACCTGGCTGTGGGAAGCCATACCTCCGACTCCTGGGGCACATAGGTGGTGCATCCCTGGGAACCTCACAGTAACTGATGTGACTTTCAGTTGCGCAGGAAGCCAGCGGTCCTGGAAAAGCTCGCCAGCTTCAGAAACTTTGAAAAGTGACATTATTTCTCTGAACCTCAGTTTGCTCATCCATACAATGGGGATTACACATGCTTTTGAAGTCCTTATAAAGCACAGAAATATATACAAAGGGCTTCCAGGATGGCGCAGCACTAAATAATCTGCCTGCCAAAGCAGAAGACGAAAGAGACGTGGGGTGATCTCTGGGTCAGGAAGATCCCCTGAAGAAGGAAATGGCAACCCACTCCAATATTCTTGCCTGGAAAATTCCATGGACAGAGGAGCCTGGCAGGATACAGTCCATGAGGTCATAGAGAGTCAGACATGACTGAGCCACTGAGCATTCACACATTATATACAAAGTTCCTGATATGCAGCATTCACTCAATTAATGGCAGTTTATTCAGTGCCTTGGAGGCAGGGATGATGAATAATGATGGTTAAGCATCACCGCATTGAATCTTCACAATACTCCCGGTAATACAAATGCTCTTCTCACTCCCGCTTTACAGATAAGGAAACTGAGGCTTACACTGATTGCCCAGCGTGGTCCATCCAGTAGTAAACAATGGAACTGGGTTTGGAAACCAGTGACATCTGGCAGCAAAGCTTTTCCACCACATTAAGAATGCAATGTTTTGGGACTTCCCTGGTGGGTCAATGGCTAAAACTCCATGCTCCCAAGGCAGGGGGCCAGGTTCGATCCCTGGTTAGGGAAATAGACCCCCACATGTCACACCAAAAGATCCCGCTTGCTGCAATGACAATGAAGATCCTGCTTGCCTTGACTAAGGCCCAGCACAACCAGATACATAAGCAAATATTTTTTTAAAAAGGAATCTAATGGTTTGTGCTTTTGCTTTGGATCTTTTCTGACTTGGGTATATTGCTTAAAGGAAGCTTGGTTCTAGATCAAGGTTGAAAGAGAAGATTAAACACTGGGGAACCACATACATTTTGAGTATTAAGGAAAAAATATTTCACTTCAAGGGCGAAATGTTGAGTGGAAAGAACAACACATGCCACTTTTTTCCCCCCTAACACAGGATGGCCACACACTTTGAGTTTTTTGTCTTTATTGACAAGGACTTGTCAAAGCTCTTTGACACATGTCCTGATTTAAGGAAACAGCATCTGTTCACCTGCAATATTTCACAGCAAGAGATGATCTTGTTTTTGATGGGAAGGTTGTACGGATAGAGGAGAAGGCAACTTCCTCTCAACAGTGAGGGAAGGTCGGAATTGTAAACACAGCTCAAATGCCCATGACTCTGAGGCTTTGCCTCACCCTCTTGTCCAGGAAATTTGTCACTAATCTCCAGTTTCTTTGGGTGCCAGCCTGCTGGCTTCTAGAGGGAAGACACTGCTGTGTGTGTTATCAGTGAAAAGTCACTCAGTCCTGTCTGACAGTATAGTTGACCCCATCAAGTACACTGTCTATGAAATTCTCCAGGCCAGAATATTGGAGTGGGTAGCTGTTCCCTTCTCCGGGACTCTTCCCAACCCAGGGATCAAACCCAGGTCTCCCACATTGCAGGTGGTTTCTTTACCAGCTGAGCTACTAGGGAATTATCAGAGGGTCTGACAATTACATGCACCCTTTTCCTTAGCTGAGAAGCAGGCAGGGGACCCAGGACAGCATCCTAGCCCTGCCTCCCCAGATGGAGTAGCGTGATGCAAGGAAATAAATAGGAACAACTGACCAACACTGGGATATAGTGGGAACCCCCCGACATGCCCTAGGGATGCACTGAGGAGGCCCTGGGTTTAGGACAAGGGTGGAGCTTATTTAGCAAAGGTTTAGAAATCCAGCCACGTGTTTAAGTAGCATGATTCTTCACAGAGAAGAAAGGTACAGGCTGTGTAAAAGTGGAAATGCTAGTGCCCAGAGATGAGTCCAGGACTGCAGTGGAATAACTGGTGGTTGAACACCTGTGCCTCTGTCCACCTCTCCATTTGATGGGCATAAGCCAGACTTGGGCTGAGGGTGAGCCCACAGGCATGCATGTACACACACCCACTTGCACAGAACAGAAGGTCACAAGCCTTGCCTCATGGGGGTCACTGTCTATTGGTGGTAATTTAAGATGATTTAAGGTGGGAGGGGATCAGGACCCCCCTCCCCATTTTTTGGCCTCAGTTCAGTTCAGTTCAGTCGCTCAGTCGTGTCCGACTCTTTGTGACCCCATGGACCGCAGCATGCCAGGCATCCCATCCATCACCAACTCCTGGAGCTTGCTCAAACTCATGTCCATCGAGTCGCTGACGCCATCCAACCATCTCATCCTCTGTTGTCCCCTTCTCCTCCTGCCTTCAATCTTTTCCAGCATCAGGGTCTTTTCAAATGAGTCAGTTCTTCACATCAGGTGGCCATAGTTTTGGAGTTTCAGCTTCAACATCAGTCCTTCCAATGAATAATCAGGACTGATCTCCTTTAGGATGGACTGATTGGCTCTTTTTTGGCCTAGTGGGCGGATACTTTTGGCTCAGTAGGGGTGGGGGTTGAAGGGTATTCTGGAGGAAGGGAGAAACAGGGTGGAGGTCCCCAAGCAATGTCAGTTTAGAAGGCAGAGGGGTCAGATTCCAGCCTGGCATGAAGTCCAGGGCATCGGTCTCTACCCATTCCTCTCTAGAGGCCAAGACCCCTTCACAGTCACCCCCCGAAGAGGCGGCCATGGAGGTAGGCACAATACTCTTTAGTGAACCATGGAGACCTGAGTACCTATTTTTCTTTTCTTTTTAAAAACTTTTTATTTGTTTATTTAGCCACACTCTATTCCATTCAGGGTTTTAGTTCCCTGACCAGGGATTGAACCAGTGCCCTCTGTAGTGGAAGTGCAGAGACACTGAACCACCAGGGAAGTCCCCCCTGAGTATTCATTTTTCTGCTTAGGATAAGATGGAAAACACCTCCCCAGACTTGCTGCCTCCCCCAGTTCGGGCTGCCTTCCAGTACAGAAGGTGTGGTCAGGGGGATGCATGATGATTTTTAATTCCTGGAGCGTGAAAAAAGCAAAGCCTACAGGGCAAAAGGTAAAACTCAAATAAAGTGAGCAAGGAGTTGTTTCCACCAGTGGCAGATAAAGCCAGAGGAGTTCATTTGTTTAGAAGCTAGCTTTTCACCCTGTCTGAAGATTCTTAGCCCTCATCATGAGGATCCATTTCCTTTCACATTGAAAGGGTCTCACAGCTGACATTCCAGGGCCAGTGGAGAGAGAGGAAGGGGTGCAGTTGAGTTGCCCAGATGAGCTCATTTACGTGGGATGAAATTATAGCAGGAATGGGAAAATAAATCAGAGGTGTTTGGGGTTTCCCGGTGGCGGCAGTGGCGGTTGGGGGGGGGGCGGTTGGGGACAGGTGGTGCAATGGTAAAGAATACGTCTGCCAATGCAGGAGATGCAGGAGACCTGGGTTCCTTTCCTGGGTTGGGAAGATCCCCTGGAGGAGCAAATGGTAACCTGCTTCAGTATTCTTGCTTGGGAAATCCCATGGACTTCCTGGGAGGAAGGAGCCTGGCGAGCTATAGTCCGTGGGTTTCCAAAGAGGCGGACCTGACTGAAGGACTGAGCACTCAGCAAACGTCTTTGTGCGGCAGTAAACATTTTGCTTGGTGGATCAGGGGATTGGATACGGGTACCTTAACTAGCCAGCATGAAACTAGCATGACCATCACTACATCACCTGCAGAATGAGCCCTGCCACTTTGGGGACATATTCCTTTCATGCCCCTTGACCGGTGCCTGGAAAGAGTTCATGAAGCAGAAAAAGAGGTGATGGTGTTCTGTTCACCTCTGTGCATGGTCGTGGCTTTTAACAATTTTGAGATGGAAGCAGAGAAAAGAGAAGTGGCCTCCATGCCAATAGTGATGCTCTGTTTGATGTAAATTCCCTTTTGGTCAGCCATGTTTTGTAAAATTGATGAACATTGAGTCAATTGTCTCTTGCTTAATAACTATAAGACAGATAGGAAACTTATTGTTTTTTTGGTTACTGATAGTAATTAATTTAAAACATCGTTAGTATATTAAAATGAAATGCAGACATGTTACAGAGTAGAATGCAATATTCATGCAACATTTTAAGATCTGTGAGACTTCACACAGAAATTTTATGCTTGTAATGGATTATGTGGGGCTGGGCACCAAACCACCCCTGCCCCACTTGTTTCCTAGATACAAGGAATTCATTTATGAAAAACCATAAAGACTTTGAATTAAGAGGATTTTGCAACCATCTAGGTGAGAGACATTCTTTTTTAGATCAAGTGAGAATACTGTCTTTCCAAATTCACAGAAAGCTTGGGGTCTAAAGGGTCTGAATTAGTGTAGTGGTCAATTAAATGAAATTTTTTATTTGCCCAATTAGGCAACAAGGAGATAATGTTGGGGCTACAAGAAATGATCACCACTCACCTGGTCTTCCAAAGAGGGCTCGGTCCACAGGCAGCTGAATTCAAATCCACACGGAAGAACTTTTCGGGGTCTGAGCTGCATAGGCAAAGTCAATTTTGTGCATTTTTATCCTGGTTTGGATATAAAATGCAACCCAAATGAAGTGAACTCCTCTCTTGTGGATAATTGCTTCCAAAAGAATGAGTACCAAACAACCCCCTTGGTGCTTACATGGGAAAAGATAATAATAAAAAGGATTTAAAATTAAGGACAAAAAGAATAAAAGGGTAGATAAAATCTGAGATGCATCGGAGGGAAGATAAAGTGACTTTTGGCAGCGACTTGAATAGAAGCTCTGCTTCAAAAGTCATCTCGCTATGGTATCAATCTGGGCAGCTTTACTAAACCTCACGAAGGCGTACTTCTCTGTTATTATTTCGGTTAAAAAGGAGCCATACAAAACATCAGAATTGGCCGAAACTAGTCATTGCCCATTATTCTGTGTTTCCCATTTCCATCAGTGGGCAAGGAGAGATCCCCCTGTTTAACCCATTTTGGAAAAGATTATGAAATGGACTTTCATTTTCCAAATCCGGCTCCAGGCCACCCCAGTATGATCAGCTGGGTGAACCTGTGGGGAGACTGGACAGGGTGTTGGGGGGAGACTTCAGGAGCCAGAACTGAAGCAGTAGCAGCCATATTTGCTTTTTAAAAATTGGAGTATAATTACTTTACAATGTTGTGTCAGCTTCTGCTGTACAAAGTGAATCCCTATATGTACACATATATCCCCTTCCCCTTGGACCTCCCTCCTACCCACCTCCCATCCCACCCATCCACGTCATTACGCAGCACCAAGCTGAACTCCCGGTGCTCTGCAGCAGCTTCCTGCCAGCTATCTATTTGCCATGTGGTCGTGCATATACATCAGTCCTGTTCTCCCAGCTGGTCCCGTCCTCCTCTGCACCCCCTACCATGTCTGCATGTTCCTCCTCTTCATCTGCATCTTGATTCCTGCTCTGGAAACAGGTTCATCCGTACCACTTTCCTAGATCCCACATAGATGCGTTAATAGACAACATTTACTTTTTTGCTTTCTGACTTACTTCATTCTGTGTGATGACAGACTTTAGGTCCATCCACGTCTCTATAAATGATCTTATTTTGTTCCTTTCGGTGGCTGTGTGCTATTTCATTGTATGTGTGTATTACATCTTCTGTATCCACTCATCTGTCATTGGATATATAGGTTGTTTCTATGCCCAGGCTGTTGTAAAGAGTGAAGAGCAGCTGCTATAGTTTGTCCCAAGCCACAACGGAAGGTCTTGTTACCTGGGCTTTACTGGAGCTAGTAGCTACTAGCATATGTTGATTTGCAGGGAAAGAAATGGAGGGTCAGGGAGAGGAGATGTGTCTGTGGTCGCCAGTGATAGTGAGTAGAATTCCCATGTGGTGCCTGCCTCCTGCTGGCTCCTGGAACAGGGAAGGGGGCCAGCCAGGTGCTCAGGATGCTCTCCATCCTTGCTCCTTCCCGTCTAGAGGAAGCCCACCTTGCAGCCAGCAGTGGCCTTGGGGAAACCTAGAGGGAGATGCTCTAACATCTGGGTATGGAGCAAAAGCTGCTTTTGTTCAGAGTAACTGCTGTCTGGCAGGCAGACAGATTGTTTACCACTAGCGCCACAAATGCTTCTGAACTGTGGTGCTGGAGAAGACTCTTGAGTGGGGAGCAAGGAGATCAAACCAGCCAATCCTAAAGGAAATCAACTTTAAGTACTCATTGGAAGGACCAGTGCTGAAGCAGAAGCTTCAATACTTTGGCCACCTGATGTGAAAAGCTGACTCATTGGAAAAGATCTTGATGCTGGGAAAGACTGAAGGCAGGAAGAGAAGGGGGTGACAGAGGATGGTTGGATGGCATTACTGACTCAATGGAGACAGTGAAGGACAGGGAAGCCTGGTGTCTTTAAGTCCATAGGGTCTTAAAGAGTTGGACATGACTGAGAGACACCAAACAACAAACTGCTGTCTGATGGGAACCTTATTCACCTCATCTGCAAAATGGAAGCAATGATTTCTCCTTCTAGACTTTGGAGACAAAATGAGAAAGCTCTTTGGAACACGGTTTGCAAATGATGAAGATGGGTCATTGGACATTATTATTTTTTAAAATTCTTCATTTATGTGGATGCAATAGCCCTGGTCACAATAGATGCTCTAATTTCTTTGGGGAAAACAGAAAACTTAAGTAAGTGGGCTACTTCTTAGAACAAGGGACATTATCTAGAGTCTGTTAACAAAGACACACCAAGGGGCAAAAAAAAAAAAAGGAAATCTATGGCTGTATATTTGGCTTAGGCTGAAAAGAATTCCAGAAAAACATCTATTTCTGCTTTATTGACTATGCCAAAGCCTTTGACTGTGTGGATCACAATAAACTGTGGAAAATTCTGAAAGAGATGGGAATACCAGACCACCTGACCTGCCTCTTGAGAAACCTATATGCAGGTCAGGAGGCAACAGTTAGAACTGGACATGGAACAACAGACTGGTTCCAAATAGGAAAAGGAGTAGGTCAAGGCTGTATATTGTCACCCTGCTTATTTAACTTCTATGCAGAGTACATCATGAAAAACGCTGGGCTGGAAAAACACAAGCTGGAATCAAAATTGCTGGGAGAAATATCAATAACCTCAGATATGCAGATGACACCACCCTTATGGCAGAAAGTGAAGAGGAACTAAAAAGCCTCTTGATGAAAGTGAAAGAGGAGAGTGAAAAAGTTGGCTTAAAGCTCAACATTCAGAAAACAAAGATCATGGCATCTGGTCCCATCACTTCATGGGAAATAGATGGGGAAACAGTGGAAACAGTGTCAGACTTTTTTTGGGGGGGGCTCCAAAATCACTGCAGATGGCGACTGTAGCCATGAAATTAAAAGACACTTACTCCTTGGAAGGAAAGTTATGACCAACCTAGATAGCACGTTGAAAAGCAGAGACATTACTTTGCCAACAAAGGTCTGTCTAGTCAAGGCTATGGTTTTTCCAGTAGTCATGTATGGATGTGAGAGTTGGACTGTGAAGAAGGCTGAGTGCCGAAGAATTGATGCTTTTGAACTGTGGTGTTGGAGAAGACTCTTGAGAGTCCCTTGGAGTGCAAGAAGAACCAACCAGTCCATTATAAAGGAGGTCAGTCCTGGGTGTTCTTTGAAACGAATGTCACTAAAGCTGAAACTCCAGTACTTTGGCCACCTCATGTGCAGAGTTGACTCATTGGAAAAGGCTCTGATGCTGGGAGGGATTGGGGGCAGGAGGAGAAGGGGGTGACAGAGGATGAGATGGCTGGATGGCATCACAGTCTTGATGGACGTGAGTTTGAGTGAACTCCGGGAGTTGGTGATGGACAGGGAGGCCTGGTGTGCTGCAGTTCATGGAGTTGCAGAGAGTCGGACATGACTGAGCAACTGAACTGAATTGAACTGAACTGAAGTAGCTTAAACAACAGAAATTTATTGCCTCACAGTCTGGAGGCCAGAACCTGAGATCACACTGTTGGCAGGGCTGTGTTCCCTCTGAAGGTTCTCAGCAAGGACCTGCTTAAGGCCTCTCCCAGCTTCTGGCAGGTTCTTGGCTTGTGGTGACATAACTCCTCTCTTTGCATGGCCTTCTCCCATGCTTGAGTCTGTGTCCAAATTTCCCCTGTTATAAGAACATCAGTCACATTGGAGAAGGGGTTCATTCTACTCTAGGACAACCTCATCTTAACTGATTACATTTGCAATGACCTTATTTTCATACAGGCTTCCCTGGTGGCTCAGATGGTAAAGCATCTGCCTAAGATGCGGGACATCTGGTTTCAATCCCTGGGTCAGGAAGATCCCCTGGAGAAGGAAATGACAATCCACTCCAGTATTCTTGCCTGGAAAATCCCATGGACTGAGGATCCTGGTAGGCTACAGTCCATGGGGTCGCAAAGAGTCAGACACGACTGAACGACTTCACTTTCACTTATTTTCATACAAGGTCACATTTTGAGGTTCTAGGGGGTTACAATTTCAATATATAACACAAGTCAACCCTTCTCAATGACCAAAATAAAACTAAGCAATCTAGATGTCCATGAACAGAGGAATGGATAGAGAAGTTGTGGCACGTACATACGATGGAATGCTACACAGCCCTAACAAGGAATGAATATGAATCAGTTGTAGTGAGGTGAATGTACCTAGAGCCTCTTATACAGAGTGAAGTAAGTCAGAAAGAGAAAAGCAAATATTGTGTATGAATGCATATATGCAGAATCTAGAAAAATGGTGCTGATGAACCTGTTTCTAGGGCAGGACTAGAGACAGACATAGAGAATGGACTTGTGGCCATAGTAGGGGAACGGGAGGGTGGGATGAACTGAGACAGGGACATTGACATATATACATGACCATGTGTGAAATAGCTAATGGGAAGTCGCTATATAACACAGGGAGCCCATCCTGGTGCTCTGTAATGACCCAGAGGGGTGGGAGTCTCAAGAGGGTAGGTAGGTGTATACATACATATATGTAATATATACATATATACTATATATTACATATATATTTATATAGTTATGGTTGATTTGCATTTTTGTACGGCAGAAACCAACACAACATTGTAAAGCAATTATCCATCAATTAAAAAAAAAGTCCCTGCAAACTTTAGTCCTCTTTTAGAGATTTCCAGCTTCTTTTAGCTTACCTAAATGCCATGTAAGAAGAAGCCTGTTTTATACATTTTCCCTTACATTTAAATTATTTTTCATTTAATTCTAATTTTTTTACTGAGATAAAATGCAGAGTGTGGTAATTTTTTTTACAGGTATGCAAAAACCTGCATGATCCATACTTCACAAAGATGGAGAAATTTCATCGTCTCATAGAGATCTTTGTGTCTCCTCCCAGTCATTTCTCCTAGGAAACAACCAGAGCTGGTAAAGTTTCCTTTATTGTAGATTACCTTGGCCCATTCCAAAACTTCTTCTGATTGGAATTATGTAGTAAGTATGCTTTTGAGCCTGTTATTTTCACCGAGTGTAATGTCTTTGCATTTTACATGTTGTTGCATTTATCCAGTTTGCTCTTTTTTGTTGCTGGATTTCTGTTGTATGGACATCCCAGAGTTTGTTTATCCATTCACCTGTTCAGGGACACTTGGATTGTCTCCAGATTTGACTATTACAAGTAAAGCAGCTATGACCATTCACATGTGAGTGTTTATATGCAAACTGACATTTTAATTTCTACATCTAAGAGCAGCATTTCAGAACCGTGGTGTGACTGTAGCTTCAATCTCAGAGGAAACTGCCAAATGGTTTTCCAAAGTGGTTGGGCCATTTTACATTCCCACCAGCAACAAATATGAGTTTTGGTTACTTGAAATCCTTTCTAGCTTTTGTTCCTGTCAGTCCTTTAATTTTAGCCCTTCCATGTTTGTATCTCATTATAATTTTCATTTTCATTTCCTTGATGCATAATAAAAGCCACTGTAGTCAAAGCAATGTTGGTGTAAAGATAGACACCTACACTGTTGGAACAGAATAGGGAACCTAGACGTAGATGAACTCTTACATGGTCAATTGATGTGCCATGGATGACAAAACAACTCAACAGAGAAAAGTCCTTTCAAAAAAGGCGTGGAAGCAACTGGATATCCGCATGGAAAACAAAGTTGCTTGACCCTCACCTTACACCATTTGGGAAATTAACTCAAGATAGGATTAAATGTCAAAGATATGATCTTGGGTCAGGGAAACATATTTTTTAACAGGACATAGCCCAAAAGTTAAATATAAAAGGAAACACTGACAAACTAATCTTCCTCAAAATGAAACACCTCTGCTTGTCAAGAAAATGAACAGGCAAGCTGCCAACTGGGAAAAAATACTTGAAAAACATATTAATATAATATCTGCAAAGAACTGGTTGCCACCCTATATAAAGATCCTCCAGAAATCAATAAGAAAAAGACAACTAACTCAATAAAATGTCCAAAATACTTGAACCAGTATTTCATGAAAAATTATTGAATGGCCAAAAGCTCATAAAAAAAGTTTATCAGGGATATATGTGACTCTTTATTTTTTAAAACCAGGGTATTCCTGGCTTGTTTAACCATTACATCACTGGTGTTGTGTAGGGTGAAGGCTCAGATTCTTGGTCCTGATCCCTGGGTGTGAGTAATAGCTCCATCACTGAAAGCCCTGTGAGCTTTAACAGCAACTTAACCCTCCATGCTTCAGCCTCCCCAGAAGAAAAACAAAACAAAACAAGAATCTTGCTGGTTGGTGGGATCCTGTGAGTTAATATCACAATGTGCTTAGAACATGCTTGGCAGGCAGTGAAGGCTACATATATGTTATCTATTGTCACCGAACCTTCTTCCTGAAGGCTAATGTTTATCCATACTGCCCCCAAGAAACAGGGTTCCACAGAACCCCCAGCAAAACACAGCCCTGGCAGGAAAGTCAGTGTGGGAAGAACCGAGGATTCTTGAGGTGAGGATGAGTATTCATGTGTGAGGATGAGGAAGGTGCCACCTCCTAGAGCCTCTGCTGCCCCTGGAGACTCTAAACCTTGTGATCCCTGAGGGTTCTCACAGGAGGAAAAAGGTAGGGTGTGCCATCAAGTGCGGGCACCCCTGTCTGGTTCAGGACAGTTCCCCCCAAGCCTGGAGCCGTGTTGGGCACTCTCAGCAAATGCTGACCGAATGAACACACTTCTGAACTCCAAGCTTTGCAGTGGCATCAGCCCACTGAGGCTGGGTCCAGGAATTAGTCATTTAGACTCAGGGCTCACGGGAGTAGGGCCACCCCACGCAGCATTCCTTGAAGCATTCCTGGCTCCACCACCTCTGCAGTTGAACTTGGAGGCAATTACAGGAATGAAATGGCCAAACAGCCACTGTCCCACCAGCAGGGATTATCGGGGTTTAGCAGTTTTCTGTGTAAATGGCCTCCGTGTGGAGAGGATTGCACTGCCTGGAAATTTGGAGTCTGGACAATTCCAGTAGAGACAGAGCCAAAATCAACACGCAAAAGCTCCCGAGGCCCAGTTAGCAGGTCCGTGGGTCAGTGAATACGGAGCCTGCAAGATGCAGCTCGTGAAAACAGAGCTCCTTATCATCCACCCAGACCTCCTCCACCTCTCCTCCTCCCGTCTTTCTCTGTCAGATTTCCCCCACATCTCTGTTTTCTCGACTGCTTACATCTGACTACATACCAGATCCTGCCGAGGGCCATCCATACCTCTCCTTGTGCCCAGTTCTCTCCAATGCCTGGCCATTCCCTGGTTCAGATTGCCATTGTTGCTGTGATCTCCTAGGGGACCCTGGACCATAGTCTCCAGCCCGTCTTCCCCACCAGACCATCCTCCGGACTACTTCTGGGTTATACCTCCTGAAAGTTAACATTTTATGTCTCTCCAGTATTGAGAGATGTCTCTCACTGGATGCCTTTTGGTGCAGACATGGGCCCCGATCCTGTTCTCCGGACCGGCGGCATCAGGATTACCTGGGGGCATTTACTAGACCCGTCATTTCTCAGCCCCAGTCCACGCACTGTGGAGAAGAATCTCTGTGGGTGGCAGCAGGGCCTTGGATGAACACAAAGTTCTCCAGGAGGATGAGAAGTGAGGCCACGTCAAAGAGACGCTGGCCTTGAGGTTAATCTTTTAACTCTTTTGAGTTCATCTTTTATCTTCTACCTCCTACCCACTTTCTTACCCTAGGGATGTTTAAATTCATACCTTTCTTGGAGCAAGATAGACACTTTCTTGTTACTATGCTTTTGTACCTGCTGTTCCCTTGGTCTGGAATTTCCTTTACATCCTACAGTTTGCAAATTCTTACTCTTTCCTCAGCTTACCTGTATGAGTTTTCTATCACTCTGAAAGAAAAAACAGCTGGAGATACGCAGCTGGTTACAAGACACTGTACTGGTTTTGTGAGTCAAGGGACTGGGTATGGCTTAGCTGGTCATCTGCTGAGGGTCCCCGAAGGCTTCTATCAAGATGTCACTCAGGGCTGGGGGCTTATCTGCAGGCTGAACTGGGGAGGATGTTTTTCCATTCCTGTGTTAATGCAGCACCTAGTTCCTCACCACTGGGGGACTGGGAGCTTCAGTTCCTTGCTGAGCATCCGATGAAGTCTGTCTTTGGTTTTCAGAGTCTGCCTGTAGTTCTTTGTCCATGGGGTTTCCCAGCATGGCTGTTTGCTTCCTTACAGTCAGCCAGAGAGGGAGAGAGACTCCAGCAAAGAGACTGCTGTAGTCTTACATAACTTAATCAGGAAATCACAGCATCCTTACTTCTCATAAGCTTTGCCATATTCTATTGACCAGAAGCAGCCATGGTCCCAGAAACACCCAGGGGAGGAGATCATATACAGTGTGTGGGCAGCAGTAGGTAGGCACTGTATGGGCCACTTTAAGAGTCTGTTTGCTACAATCCTGCTAAAAAGTCACCTCCTCCCTGAAGCCTTCCCAGATGATCCTGGGAAGGCCTAGCTGTCCACTCTTCCAGGTTTCCATGGCAATGTGTTTCACATGACAATGTGAACCTTCCGGGTTTCACAAGGCATTGTGAATTGTCCAGTCTCAGCTCGCATCTGAAGAAGACACTTGGAAACAGTTTGGAGAGTTTTCCCCCTTTGGATTACTTTTTTTTTTCTTCCAATTCTCATATCTCACATTTGTCTGTGCAATTTTAAATAAAGTCCTTTGTCAATCAGTGTTTGTGGTTATCTGCCATAAATAGTTCATTATCAAGGAGATATATTTGTAAACAGGGGTTCCTGACCCTGCCAAGCCTTCCTATTCTCCTTTCTCAGATTTTGGGTCTCTATGAAACTGGATGTGTAAGTCAGGCTTGGCAGCGGGGTAGTCTGTCTTGGACAATGGATGAGCTCTGAAACTACAGACCAAAATGCTTGTGAGCATGAAAGAGAAGGTCAAGGTCAAAGCACCTCGTGCTCGCTACCCCTTTGTCTCTCTCTGCCTCTTTCACACTCCCCTGAAGCCTGTCTCCCCACTCTTCAAACATTTCTTAATAATCTGTAATTTCATGAAAGGGATAAAGGATACAGGGAACCTCGAAGGTAACTGGATTTACATATGAATGTTGCATTTTCATTTTAATTTTGACGAAGTGTAAAGGTTGCTAATAAAAGCATCATTACTGCCTCACCATCTCTTTGATGGACTTCGGAACAGATTGCTAAGATATGGAGACAAGTCCCGGGGTTACCAGTTTCACCAAGAGCTATCGTTCATCCTTTAACAAAAAACAAAACATCATGACAATTTTTTTAAAAAAAGTATTAAAAAAGAAATGACGTTATTTTCAAGCAAGTTATGGCCACTGTGAGTACTTCACAGAGGAACCGACTCTGCTGAGGATTTTGGAGAAGGATCTGTGTTTGCCGAAACTCATGGGCGGTCACATGGCTGGGTCTTTTGAAGGCCACCAAGGGTCTCTGATGCTTTTTATGAGGTGATCTTGGATCAGCCCTGGGGGTAGACAGACCAGAAGCTGAGCAGTCTTGAGGTCTGAGCTTAAATCTTGGCTTCACTGTAGAGATAATATTAAGGAGGTAGAATCAGAAGGACAAGTTGAACAATGAGACGTGAGGTATAGGGGAGAGAGCAGGGAACAGGATGACGTCCAAGCGTACCTGGTCCAGGGACATCTCTGCTAGGGTGAGAGATAAGCAGGGTGTTTGATGTGGAACAGGCTGGTGAGCTGGTTGCCTGCCCCTGGGTTTGGAGACAGTGATGCCGGATCCTTGGCCAGTCTTCAGTTTGATACCAGATTGAAAGTGAAAATTGCTCAGCCATGTCCGACTCTTTGCGACCCCATGGACTGTATAGGCCAGAATCCTGGAGTGGGTAGCCTTTCCCTTCTCCAGGGGCTCCTCCCAACCCAGGGATCAAACCCAGGTCCCCCATATTTCAGGCGGATTCTTTACCAGCTGAGCCTCATGGGAAGCCCAAGAATACCAGAGTGGGTAGCCTATCCCTTCTCCAGCTGAACTTCCCTTCCCGACCCAGGGATTGAACCAGGGTCTCCTGGCTCATTCTTTACCAACTGAGCTATTAGAGAAGCTTGGCCAGTCCTCAATCTGACATGCCTGAGTGACTAACACTTTCACTTTCAATCTGATACCAGCTTGCTGTGTGACATTCAGCAAGTCACGTGTCCTCTCTGGGCCCCCATGAGACCAGTGGCTTTTCACCTGTGCTCTGGTGAGCCCCCAGAATCCTGTGGCGGGATGTGGGTGTCCTCTGTGTCTGCAGGTATCTCTGCACACCTTCAATCAGAGCGGCTCTGCTTGTACCTGTTCCATGTAAGATTTCATCTGAAGAAAGGTTTTTGTGGATTAAAAGAAACACAGAAAAGCGGTGGCTGCATAATCTCTGAAGACCCTTCTATGATTCTCTATTTAAAAATAATTAGATGGTTTGCATCAATAGGTGAAGCTTCCTGTGTCATATCTGAGTGCATGTGTGTGTGTGTGGTTTTTACAGCTAAAGTCTGCTTTTCTGCTGGCTCATATTAGGATCTCAGAGCTGTTTTGTCTTTATTGTTATCTGATCTTCTAGGGGCAATGGTTCTTAAATGCTGGTATTATGTTTACGAGTTTCAATTTTCACCTCTATTAGTTTTTTTGTTTGTTTCAGTTATATGGAGCCAGGATCTTTTGAGTCTCCTTGTTGTTTAGTCGCTAAGTCCTGTCAGACTCTTTTGCAACCCCATGGATTGTATGCAGCCCGCCAGGCTCCTCTGTCCATGGGATTTCCCCGACAAGAACACTGGAGTGGGTTGCCATTTCCTTCTCCAGGGATTTTCCTGACCCAGGGATCGAACCCACGTCTCCTTTTCTGGCAAGCAGCTTCTTTACCTCTGAACCACCAGGGAAGCCTTCTTTTGAATCTCTAGAGATGGAGATTTTTAGGACTTGGGTTCCAATCATCAACAGCTTTCACTGTTTCAATGTCCGGTTACTAATTAAATTTGTTTGTTTTCTCTGATCACTCCTGAAGAGCTCGCAGTTCCTTTAAAAATAGTCTAGTCCAACTTGTCTTTACCCAGGGTAACTGAGGCCCTGAAAGATCTATGAAGTGACCGGCCATGAATCCCACCTACGTTAACACTGTTCCAGGGCCACTGAGCCCTAGGTCTCTCTTACAATCGATCTGTGACTAATTGCGTGCGAGTGTCAGCTTAAAGTACCTCTAGCAATTCCTTATCCAAAGTAAAGAATCCCTTTATTTTGCAAAGGGTCACCCTTCCATTATGTGCTGGAGCTTACTTGCTAATTACATTATGAGTCATCCTAGTAGAACATAAGTAGCTCACAAATATTTCCATCTGCATTATTCCTTTTATTGATAAGATGTGGGGCTGGCAATCAAGAAACCTGGATTTATATATATATGTATGTATGTATATATATATATGCTTGATGTAAGGAATCCTTCCTTTGATTAATGCCTAATTTTTTCTTGATTAGAAGAGTAAACAGATATTCATTATGGAAAATACGGCAAAGATTGAGAAGCTTACAATCACCTCTCATCCTGCCACCCATTGATTAAAAGCTTACCATTTTAGTATATCATTGTAGTCACTTTGCTGTGTATGTATGCTATATGTATACTAATGAACATTACTTTTAATGGACCATTTTTATTTGCTTACCATTCAGTCTCAAGCATTTACTCCTGTTTTTCCTAACTAAGTGCCAGCTTTCTAATAACCACTGTCCAAGGGTGGATTGGACCCCCTGATGGACAGGGAGAACTTAACAACCGAGTGTGTACATGGAGGATACGTGACTCCTGGACAGGAACATCAAGGCACCTCTAGGAGCAGATGGAGGGTTGGGGCAGGTCTTGGTCTGTGCCCTGCTGGCCACTGCGTTCCTCGGGGCTCATGAAGCCTTAGCCACCATCCCCTCCTCGAGAAACTCGCACTGAGGCTGCACGCTTGCAGTCTTGCCCCACCTCCCCAAGGAGGAAATCACATTCATTCTCCTATATGCCAAGGATGCCACAGGCAGAGCCTGGAAAGAAATGAAAGTCCCCCAATGTAATTTATAGATGGTCATCCTTTAGAACAGGGCACGTTGAACCCAGTCCTCCAAACCAGAAGCACTTATGTAAGTTGCATTCCTACCAAGTGGAAGCCCTACCTAAGTTACTCAGTGCCTCTAAGACTAGTAAACAGTCTCTCCAAATAAGGAAGTATTCCCTGGTGGCTCAGATGATAAAGAATCTACCTACAATGCAGGAGACCCAGGTTCAGTCCCTGGGTGGGGAAGGTCCCCTAGAGAAGGGCATGGCAACCCACTCCAGTATTCTTGCCTGGAAACTCCCCTGGACAGAGAGGCCAGACTGGCTATAGTCCATGGAGTTGTCAAGAGTCAGAGACAACTTAGGAATTAAACCACCACCACCAGAGAAGGAGGGGCTTGCCTGGTGGCTCAGATGGTAAAGCATCCGCTTGCAATATAGGAGACTCAGGCTCGATTCCTGTGTTGGGAAGATCCCCTGGAGGAAGGCATGGCAACCCACTCTAGTACTCTTGCCTGGAGAATCCCATGGACAAAGGAGCCTGGCAGACTATAGTCCACAGAATTGCAGAGTCGGACACAACTGAAAACACTTAACACGAGCACACACACACACACCAAAGAGGAAATTTATGTTTACCAGGGATGTGCAGCGTCCAGACATTTTACAAGTGACTTACCCATCCTCAAGACACCTCTGCTTGATGGAATGACCACCCTATGACAGATGAAATGGCTGAGGCTGACAGGTTAAGGAATTGGTCCAGAGCCACCCCAGTGCATCCCGGTGAAGCTGAGATTTAAACCCGCCGCTGTGTAGCTCTGAATTCTGTCCTGTCATCTCTGGGCTGGCAGGACTGAACTAGCAGAAGTGAGTCCCTTGCTCCAAATTTTCTGCATACACCCCACTGGGCTCACATGGAGGTGATGAGGAGTAGCCTTATTTTTTCTTCAACTTTTCTTGGATCAGTAACGTCAGGAGACCAACCCAAGTCACGGGGCAGGGAGGAGTTAGGAGGAGTACGTTTGGGGCTGCAGTGGCTTCGTTGGGCAGGGGAAGAAAGGTAAGGTGGCTGACCACCTTCAGTCTGCACCTAGACTTGAATCAGTGTCCCAGGGACACCATAGTTTGGCAGTTGGGAATAATAACTTTGGGGCACACAGATGTACAAAGTTTGGGAAGCATGGCACGGCTGCTCTGAGGTTGAGATGCTAAATGTGCAATTGATGATTAAACATCCGGTCTCTGTCTCCTGTCTTCCTACCCTGGACGCTGAATGGCTGGAGATGTTTCTGCAAGCTGAGCAGTGCCCAGCAGCTGAGTTTTCCTTGTTATCCCTGGGGTGTTGATGGGACTTGCTGATGATGGAGAGGCCGCCAGTCTGGACTGCTCACTTCTTGGACAGGCGCTTAAAGCCTCTCCCCTCTCTAAGGCACCTGGGCGTAGGGAGAGCTCTCGGTTTGGACCCAGGAGGCTGAAGTTCACATTCCTGCTTGGTGACTCTCCATCTCTGTGGCTCTGGGCAATTTATATCACCTCCTGCTTGTCAGATTCCTTGATGGGGCAAATACCCACCACATAGAACCGCCATGAGAACTCCCCACGATGACTATAAAGTGCTTTGTAAACCTGAGCTTACCACACAAATGTGGTTAGTATTATACTTATCAGTCCTTTTTGCTCCTGCCAGAGAGAAAATACATACACACACCAGAGAGAAAATACACACACACACACACACACACACGCACATACACACACACACCTCTCATTGTTTCACCTTTACGCCTCCAGCTTTCCTGGTTTCAGATTTTGGTTCCTACCGACTCTTCTCCTGGAATAACATTCACTCCTTAAATGCTACTTAGCTTTCTTTTTTTTTTAATTATTTGATTTTGGCTGTGCTGGATCTCATTCCTGTGTGGGTTTTTCCCTGGTTGCAGAGCGTGGCAGCCCACTCTAGTTGCGCTGCATGGTCTTCTCATCGTCATGGTTTCTCTTGTTGGGGAGCACGGGCTTTGGGGAGCACCGGCCTTAGTAGCTGTGACACACGGGCTTAGTTGCTCCACGGCATGTGGGGTCTTCTTGGACAAGGGATCGAACTGGTGTCGCCTGCATTTTCAGGCGGGTTCTTTACTGCTGAGCTGCCGGGGAAGCCTGCTGCTTAGTTTCCAAGGCTGCTTCCTCTGTGACGCCTGCCTGGGTTGCTGCTGTTCACAAAGGGACGGACCAAGATTTGGATTAGGCATCAGGATCTCTGACTCTTCATCCTGGGTAAGCTGCTTCATTGACACTCATTACCCATGAGGTCACTCACCCATTCACCCATCCACTCACTGCTCTGTGTTCTGAACGTCTATAACCGGAGCCTGTTATGCAGTTGCTGGGGACACAGGGCAGGCAAGGCTGGACACCTGCCATCTCTTTGGGGAGCATTAGAACCCCAGAACTTGCCCAGTTACCCTGAAACTCCTATCTGCTCTGCGGTGTGTTTCTACCCCTCGGGCCAGCTATGAACTTTCCCCAATTCCTGGATTTGATCATAGCAACCAAGTAGGAAACACTTGGCCACCAGGGCTGCTTGGTGTGTGGATCTGAAGTAATTGAAGGATTAGATCTGCACATTTACTTGGAGGGTGTGTGCCTGTGTGTGTTTACTCTTCTTCCTGCAAGTAACAAGTTCAATATTAATCTTCATTTCCAGGGAAATAATTAGTGTTAAGTGAACTGTGATTTCTATCTTGAGTTATTTCTCATGTGCTAATTTAAGCAGCAAGGAAAATGTTGTGTGTTGGCTAGATCCAGAGTTGCAAAGACATATTCCAGAATAGGGAGAGAGGTGGGGAGGGGGTAGAGGGCCCGGCAGACCACCCATTCAAGGCAGGATTGAATTCCAGCATGCCAAGAGTCTCCAGCTGTGGGAAATGGTCCTTTCTGTCACAGGCCTCTCTAAGTGGGACCAGCCCACCCATGCACTCATGTGTTGGAGCTCAGAAAAGAAAAAGAAATAGCAAAAGAAAGAAAAGGAAAAAGCCCAGCCTTGGGCATGACCTCTTGTCTCTGGAATCCATGGTGTCTTCTCTGCTCAGGCTCTCCCGTCTGACTTTCTCTCCAGCCCTGTCTACACCAAACCTTGGAACTGGATTCTTGTGTCTTGCATCCCAGGCTCGAAAACCATTGGGGATCAGTCCTCCTGCCTGATCTCGGTCCTCTCCTTCCCACCACATGTCTCTGTTGGCCCTGTCTTCTTGATTCGACTCATGGGAATGACCGGCCAATGCACAAGCTCCTGAGAGCCCCGAGCCCATGTCCGCTGATGGTTAACTTGACCACGTGTTGCCTATGTCCATGTGCTAAGGGCTTTGTGTGTGTATTGGCTTCTAATCCACACTCATCACCATTTGACAGAGGAGGAGACTGACTCCTCAAAAGGCTGATTTTCCCCAGCAAGTGGAAGGACCAGGTTGATCGTTTAGATCTGTGTCACTCCAAATCTCACATTCTTAAGCACCATTTTGGATTGAATAAAAAAAAAGGTAATTTCTTGTGGGAGCCCCACATGGGGAGCTCAGGGCTTGGGGCACATGGTGTCTCTAAAACTCAGAATCAAAGCTGGAGAATAAAGCAGGACCAGTGAGTGGGCACTCATGATTCCTTTAATCCATTCAAATTGTGACTCCATCTTTGAGTGAGTGAGCTGATTAACTTTCTTGATATATCATCTTTTCTATTTTCTTTTGTAAATGGACAATAACAGCAGAGCTCCTCTCATTGAATTGTCCTGAGAGCTAAATGGCCAGATAGATGTGAAGCCCAGAGCACTGCATCCTGCTTTCCAATGAGACATTGTACAGGAGACAGGGATCAAGACCATCCCCCTGGAAAAGAAATGCAAAAAAGCAAAATGGCTGTCTGGGGAGGCCTTACAAAAAAAATGTGAAAAGAAGAGAAGCGAAAAGCAAAGGAGCAAAGGAAAGATATAAGCATCTGAATGCACAGTTCCAAAGAATAGCAAGAAGAGATAAGAAAGCCTTCTTCAGCGATCAATGCAAAGAAATAGAGGAAAACAACAGACTGGGAAAGACTAGAGATCTCGTCAAGAAAATTAGAGATACCAAG
>NW_011494874.1:4843453-4844060 GCF_000754665.1 Bison bison bison
TCAGATATGCAGATGACACCACCCCTTACTAGGCAGAAAGTGAAGAGGACTAAAAAGACCTCTTGATAAAGGTGAAAGAGGAGAATGAAAAAGTTGGCTTAAAGCTCAACATTCAGAAAACGAAGATCATGGCATCTGGTCCCATCACTTCATGGGAAATAGATGGGGAAACAGTGGAAACAGTGTCAGACTTTATTTTTCTGGGCTCCAAAATCACTGCAGATGGTGACTGCAGCCATGAAATTAAAAGACACTCACTCTTTGGAAGGAAAGTTATGACCAACCTAGATAGCATATTCAAAAGCAGAGACATTACTTTGCCAACAAAGGTTCGTCTAGTCAAGGCTATGGTTTTTCCTGTGGTCATGTATGGATGTGAGAGTTGGACTGTGAAGAAAGCTGAGTGCTGAAGAATTGATGCTTTTGAACTGTGGTGTTGGAGAAGACTCTTGAGAGTCCCTTGACTGCAAGGAGATCCAACCAGTCCATTCTGAAGGATATCAGCCCTGGGATTTCTTTGGAAGGAATGATGCTAAAGCTGAAACTCCAGTACTTTGGCCACCTCATGCAAAGAGTTGACTCATTGGAAAGGACTCTGATGCTGGGA
>NW_011494874.1:4844160-4844608 GCF_000754665.1 Bison bison bison
AAGCCAGGCTTCAGCAATATGTGAACCGTGAACTTCCTGATGTTCAAGCTGGTTTTAGAAAAGGCAGAGGAACCAGAGATCAAATTGCCAACATCCGCTGGATCATGGAAAAAGCAAGAGAGTTCCAGAAAAACATCTATTTCTGCTTTATTGACTATGCCAAAGCCTTGACTGTGTGGATCACAATAAACTGTGGAAAATTCTGAAAGACATGGGAATACCAGAACACCTGATCTGCCTATTGAGAAATCTGTATACAGGTCAGGAAGCAACAGTTAGAACTGGACATGGAACAACGCACTGGTTCCAAATAGGAAAAGGAGTTCGTCAAGGCTGTATATTGTCACCCTGCTTATTGAACTTCTATGCAGAGTACATGATGAGAAATGCTGGACTGGAAGAAACACAAGCTGGAATCAAGATTGCTGGGAGAAATATCAATAACCTC
>NW_011494874.1:4844708-4845718 GCF_000754665.1 Bison bison bison
AAGAGTTGACTCATTGGAAAGGACTCTGATGCTGGGAGGGATTGGGGGCAGGAGGAGAAGGGGATGACAGAGGATGAGATGGCTGGATGGCGTCACCGACTCGATGGACGTGAGTCTGGGTGAACTCCTAGAGTTGGTGATGGAAAGGGAGGCCTGGCGTGCTGCGATTCACGGGGTTGCAAAGAGTCAGACACGACTGAGCGACTGAACTGAACTGATTGCTAGAGTAATACATGCATTCACTCTCATCCATTCATTTATGTGCTCACAAATCATAAGTGAATATCCTGCATTCCAGGGAACATGTGGTGCTGAGCCTACTGCATAAGTGCCATGGAGTCCCAACCTTAAGAAACTCTTGTTTTTGTAGATGGTCCTGATGAGGAAATGTCTGCCTCTAATATGGTGTGGTGAGTGAACTGATGGGGATGAGAACAGGCATGATGGGAGGGATGGATGCGGCTTAGCTAACTCGGAATCCCGGGCAGTATCTGGAGCGGTGGCTCTGTTGAAGAAGAGAAAGGGCAGTGTCTGCACCCCAGTGTTCATTGCAACACTATTTACAATAGCTGAGAATGGAAACAGCCTAGATATTCATTGACAGATGAATGGATAATGAAGGTGTGGTATATAGATATTAAAACAATGGAATAATACTCAGCCATAAAAAAGAATGAAATAATGCCATTTGCAGCAACATGACACATATGCACTGAAAGTGAAAGTTGCTCAGTCTTGTCCAACTCTTTGCAATCCCGTGGACT
Source organism: Bison bison bison (assembly GCF_000754665.1). NCBI lineage: Eukaryota > Metazoa > Chordata > Mammalia > Artiodactyla > Bovidae > Bison > Bison bison. The sequence continues at coordinate 4,845,473 of NW_011494874.1, forward strand.
GTACAGAACACTGGAGTGGGTAGCCTTTCCCTTCTCCAGGGGATCTTCCCAACCCAGGGATCGAACCCAAGCCTCCTGCATTGCAGGTGGATTCTTTACCAGCTAAGCCACAGCGGAAGCCCAAGAATACTCGAATGGGTAGCCTATCCCTTCTCCAGCAGATCTTCCTGAGCCAGGAATCAAACCGGGCTCTCCTGCATTGCAGGTGGATTCTTTACCAACTGAACTATCAGGGAAGCCGATATA
>NW_011494874.1:4845818-4848062 GCF_000754665.1 Bison bison bison
TTTTTTACCCAACTAAACAATCAGGGAAGCCAATATATGCACTGCTGCTGCTGCTGAGTCACTTCAGTCATGTCCGACTCTGTGCAACCATAGACGGCAGCCCACCAGGCTCCCCAGTCCCTGGGGTTCTCCAGGCAGGAACACTGGAGTGGGCTGCCATTTTCTTCTCCAATACATGAAAGTGAAAAGTGAAAGTGAAGTCACTCAGTCGTGTCCAACTCTAGCGACCCCACGGACTGCAGCCTACCAGGCTCCTCTGTCCATGGGATTTTGCAGGCAAGAGTACTGGAGTGGGGTGCCATTGCCTTCTCCCATATATGCACTACTGTGTACAAAATAGATAGCTAATGAGAACCTACTGTTCAGCACAAGGAACTCTACTCAATACTCTGTGGTGACCTAAGTGGGAAGGAAATCCCCCAAAGAGTGGATATATGTATGCATATAGCTGATTCACTTTGTTGTGCAACAGAAACTAACACAACATTGTGAAGCAACTGTCCTCCAATAAAATAATGTATGTTTTGATTAAAAAAAAGACAAAGCAAAATAAAAAGAGAAAGTGTGTGTGTGTGTGTGTGTGTTGTAGGCTGAATAACGGCCCCTCAAAGATGTCCATGTCCTAATCCCCAGAACTCGCAAATATGTTAAATGTTATGTGGTGAGCAGGATTTAGGACTGCAGGTGGGGTAGAGGTTTTTAAGAGCTGACCTTGCCATCAGAGGTTCCCCTGGTGGCCCGATGTCATCCCGAGGGTCCTCACCAGTAAGAGCAGGCGGCGGGGGCGGAGGGCAGGGTGCTGTGATGAGGAAGCCCCTGTCCTGCCATTGCAGGTGTGAAGATGGAAGAAGGACCGTGGGCACCTCTAGAAGCTGAAAAAGACAAGAAAAGAGTCTTCTGGAGTTTCCACAAAGTTTCCACAAAGGAGGAGTTTCCACAAAGTTTCCAGATGTGATGCTGGCCTAGTGAGACGCCTGGGGACTTCTGTCCTCCAGAACTTCCAGAAAATAAATCTGTGCTGGTTTAAGTCACCAAGTTTGTGGCAATTTGTTACAACAGCAATAGGGGGAAAATCACCTATATGTGAGTGAGCGAGTATGTGTGAGTGTGAGGATATGTGTGGAGTGTGTATGAATGAATGTGTGTGTGTGTGCACGCGTGTGTGTCTGCTTGTGCTCATGCGTCTTCTAGGGGGGGTGTGGATGGTATGTGTCTGATTCATCTATGCTCTAGTCATCACAATGCTGCATACTAAGAGATCGTTTATGGCTGTGCAGTCCTTGGGGATCCTCTGACATCTACTGACTTTTCCCTGGATGGACTCTGGCCCAGGAAGTGGACTGATGTTGCCTTTCCATCTCAGAGCCTGCTAGACTGTGCTGGCTTGGGCTACCTCCCTATAGTTTTGAACTTCAAGATTTGATGCCACAAGGACAGCTGGGCTCCAGAAGCTCAACATGGGGCTTCCTGGAAGCTTCTGGGCTAGCTTAGAGCCTGGTTGGGTTTGGGGGCCAAGTGAAGGCTCTGAGGCTACCTTGGTTTACTGCTGACCCTGAATTATGGGGATGCCCCCAATTATCTGGTCAAGGCAATCCCCATAAGGGAGGAAGCAGAAGGTCTCAGAGGATTTCACTGCTTTTTCACCATTGTCACCCAAGGATACACCTGACACCTATCCCATAAAAATAGAGCTGATACTTGGTGCTTGGGCAAAGCCACCTCTTTACTGGATGCTGAAATACAAAAGTACTTCTCAATAAAACAAATTGGTAAACAGCCTCTCTCTGAGGTTCCTGAGTGCTGTCTGGTCCATCTCAGCTTCCTCCCTGGGACCTACCATCTAGGTAACAAACGGTCAGGGGCTAGCCCTCCAGGGTATCTCTGGCACCTTGCTTCAGCCCTATAGCCTATGTCTCTTCTGATTACCTGGGTGTATATCTTCTCTGTGTTGAGTATTTGGGACATTTTCTCTAATAGTCTGGACACTCAGCTGAGTCACAGTTAAATATTAAATAGAGAACACAATCAGTTCAGTTCAGTTCAGTTGCTCAGTCGTGTCTGACTCTTTGCGACCCCATGAATCACAGCATGCCAGGCCTCCCTGTCCATCACCAACTCCCGGAGCTCACCCAGACTCACATCCATCGAGTCAGTGATGCCATCCAGCCATCTCATCCTCTGTCATCCCCTTCTCCTCCTGCCCCCAATCCCTCCCAGCATCAGAGTCTTTTCCAATGAGTCAAC
>NW_011494874.1:4848198-4874749 GCF_000754665.1 Bison bison bison
CACAGTCCAACTCTCACATCCATACATGACCATTGGAAAAACCATAGCCTTGACTAGACGGACCTTTGTTGGCAAAGTAATGTCTCTGCTTTTGAATATACTATCTAGGTTGGTCATAACTTTTCTTCCAAGGAGTAAGCGTCTTTTAATTTCATGGCTGCAGTCACCATCTGCAGTGATTTTGGAGCCCAGAAAAATAAAGTCTGACACTGTTTCCCCATCTATTTCCCATGAAGTGATGGGACCAGATGCCATGATCTTCGTTTTCTGAATGTTGAGCTTTAAGCCAACTTTTTCACTCTCCACTTTCACTTTCATCAAGAGGCTTTTTAGTTCCTCTTCACTTTCTGCCATAAGGGTGGTGTCATCTGCATATCTGAGGTTATTGATATTTCTCCTGGCAATCTTGATTCCAGCTTGTGCTTCTTCTGCTTCCTACCAATTTCTTCTTTGCTTTAATCCTGCCCAATCAACACACAGGGACTCAGATTCTATTTCCTCATCACACTTAGAAGGTCCTTGCAGACACTCCTTCGCTAGCTTTGGATTCTGACCATTTACCCTCTAAGGACCTCCCCAGTCCCTCTCCTTTGGTTCTTTGTCTACACTGGAGGGACAATGGACTTCATCTCTGGGACCTCAAGATGTAGAGCTTCGGATCACAAATGGGTAGAAGCTACAGGCACTCAGGGTTCTGATCAACTAAAAGGACTTTGGACAGTGATTGGGATTATCCCAAGTTGGAGTGGATACCCCAGTGGGCCTTTAGCTCCTGGCTGCTGAGATGGAAGGTAAGAAGAATATTGATTGCAGAGGAGTGTGAGAGCTTGGCCTGGAGCAGGTGTAGGAGGAGAAAGAGAGGTCCCATGAGTATACCTTGTGAAGGTGGGGTCAGTGCCAGGCTGCAGGAGAAGAAAGAACGAGGCAAGCTGGAAGCAGATCCTTGATCAAGATGCTATCAGCTCTTCAGCTGTCATTACTTTTCGTATTTCTTGGACTCACTTATTGAGAACATAAGTGAGACTAGATTGAGAATATATCATCAGTCTTGCATCCCCTTGGAGGTATGTGGTGGATAAATAATGACCCTTCAAAGGTATCCAAGTCTTACTTTCCTAAACCTGTGAATGTTACCTTACATGGCAAATCATACTTTGCTGATGATGTGATTAAGTCAAGACCCTTGAGATGAAGAGATGATCCTGGATTGTCTGTGTGGACCACAAATATAATCAGGAGTGTCCTTACAGAGGGAGACAAGGAGATTTGGCCATAGAGGAAGGAGGAGGAGAGGTGATGACTGAAGCACAAGGCTGGAATGATGTATGGATGGGGTCATGAGCCAAGGACTGCAGGCAGCCTCTGATTTGTTGCAGCAGCTTTTGGAAAGTAGTCCAGAGCTCTGAGTTGAGATGACTGCTAGAATGTGACACACCCAGGAGATGGAGGTTTGTAAAGGAATGTTCCTGGTGACATATGGGAGACTGTGTATCAGGCTTTTGTTGAGCTTTGACTAATCTATTTTGTTGGAACAAGAAATGGATGAGATGGAGCCCTAGACTGGGACTTAGGAGGCAGAGTTTAACTCTGATTCTGCTCTAATCTGCTTGACCTTGCCAAGTTCCTTCCATACCGTGCTTACCAGTCTTCCTTGTTAAGGGAGGGGCCAAGCCTCTGAACAGTGGTGATTCCAACTGAATATGTTGAGATCACCAAGATGACCGTGAGAGTAACACCACTCCCCAGTTACCAGGTGCCTCCTATGTACCCCACAATGTGTAAGGTGAACCGTACATAGTCATTTACACTTGACCCATGGACTGCTTTTTGCTAAGCGCTCTCTGGGCCAGGTGTCATAGAAGACTTTGGGATGTGGTGTGAGTGAGGCTGATTTCTTCCCTGCCTTCCTGGGACTGATCTTCATCAATTCAATTCTCACAGTCACCTTTCTAGATTGGAAAGAACTATTTTTTTTTTTGCTTGTCAATAAAGTGAATCTTGGAGAAGTTAGTTTATCTAAATTGACTATGCTCTTTAAATTTTTTACTTTTAAAAATTGATGATGCTTTTAAGTGTTACAACCAAAATTTTAATTCTACTTGAATGCCAAGAATGTATTGTATACTTTCTATAATGTTATGATAACTCAATACATAGAACAGAATCTCCCTTTCCAGGAATAGAAAATGATATTTTATTTTTTTTCTCCTTTAATACTTAACCTTAAAACCCAAAAGAATTGAAAGCAGTAACTAGGAGGGACATTTGTACACCCATTTTCATAGCAGCATAATTTACAATAGTCCCAAGGTGGAAGCAACCCAGTTATCCATTAAAGGATCAATGGGAAAACAAAATGTAGTCTATACATACAATGGAATATTACTCTGTCACATAAAAAGGATGGCAATTCTGACACATGCAACATGAATGAACCTTGAGGATATTTATGCTAAGAGAAATAAACTAGACCCCAAAAGACCTACTGTATGATTCTGCTTTTATGAGGTATTTGGAGGAGCCAAATTTATAGAGACAGACAGTTGCATGATGACTTCCAGGGGTGGAGTGGAGGGGGGACCGTGGAGTTAGTATTTAACAGGGGCAGAGTTTTAGTTTTGCAGGATGAAAACAGTCCTGTGTACATGGATGGTGGTGGTTGCCAAACAGGGTGAATGCATTTAATGCCAACAAACTGTACACTTAAAAATGGTTAAGACGTGAATATTATGTTATATGTATTTCATCAAGTTTAAAAGTTTACAAAATTTAGAAAGCCATTTTAAAGCAATGTCCAGGCCGTAGTTTAATGTTATATGCTTTTGGACTTGTCATAGGATAAACTTTTAAACAGCAGAGACCCTTATCACAAAGAAGCGTGTTTGATGTTCCAAGCATCCTTGGAGAAATGGACCACTTGACAGATAATTTAAAATATATGTATATAAAGCAAAACAAAAAACCAAAACAACAACAAAAACCCAGGTAGTATTGATACTTCATATTTTCAGACTACTGAATCACATACAGGAATAGTTTGTTGGCAAAGTTGTGTCATGTTGGACAAGGGAAGTCCGACACTGAGTTGAGATGCAAAGACATGGCAGCATGCTTGCTACCCACAGCTTCCTGCTCAGGTGGTGGCAGCTGTTGTTGTCCAGTCACTAAGTCATGTCTGAGAGTTTGTGACATCGTGAACTGCAGCATGCCAGGCTCCCCTGTCCTCCATCATCTCCCAGATTTCGAGCCAATTCACGTCCATTGAGTCGGTGATGCTAACTAACCATCTCATCCTCTGCCACCCCCTTCTCCTTTTGCCTTGAATCTTTCCCAGCATCAGGGTCTTTTCTTGTCTTTATTCTCATTTGTAGTGACACACATGGGCGTGAGAGAATAAACAATACACCCAAGGGCTCAGGGAGTGACCCTGTTTTTCCACTTCCCCTTCTCTCTCTTATGTCACAGTTGAGCCGTGTGGGTGAGTGTGTTTATTCACACGTGTAATCATGCAGGTATATGCACGTGTGTCGTCCACTGAGCCATCACCAGGTAACAGCTTCAGTAGATGATGATCAAGAGCCAAACCCCTCCTGGGAACTCAAGGAGTGCTGGGGGACATCTCTACCTGCACATCTCTCCCTTTCTCCTCTGCTCGTGGTGCCAGGGAGGATGGGAGACAGGGTCTGTGCTCCTGGCTGGGTTTACCTGGTCGCCCAGGACAACAGACTTGCAGGCAGCCAAAGAGATCGTCAAGCAACAGAGCATGACAGCCAACATCAAAGTGGGAATGCCACTCCTTGATCCGGACTTGGCCGTACCTGCCAGGGCAGAGCCTCGGATGTGACCACCCCGGGAATTCAAAGGCGCTCTTAGAGCAAGCGGACACACACACACACACACACACACAGCACAGCAAATGCAAAACCCCCTCCTACTTTTAATGAAAATAAAAGTCTAGACATCCTTTCTTCACAATTCTTCACTGACCTAATTATTCAGATCTCTGCTTTCTTTGGTCTTTTCAAAGAACGAGAAGAATGGTTAATTTCACTTAATGGAATAATTGAATGTCATAATTGTTTTTTACATTTCTGCACGAATGTTTGAGTTAAGCTGTGCACACTCTCTCCCCCCACCGTCTAGAGCTCTTAATAACCGGGCTGCTCAAAGGGGCCTTTCTGTTCCATCTTTTTGTTTCCTGACTGGACTGTCTGGGCTGGCTTCTGGCAGCCGGCGTGTTGAGGGAGGGGGTCTGGGGAGAGTGGCGGTTAATGACTATTTTGGTCTTGGATGTTCTGATCTCTCTCTAATTCATTATTTGTCAGGCATGAGAGGCCCCCTGAGCTGGGTAGTGAACAATGCTTTTCCAGTCTCTCCTGTTCTGTCTCCTTTTGCAATTTCCTTTTCCTTCTTTATTTTGGATTAAGAAAGAATTGTAACACACTGCTGGGCCCAAGACGTCATCATCCTCAAAGTTGTGAGCTGTGATCTCATTTGATTCTATCAAGGGTAACAATGATGCTGGTGACTCATTCATCCATTCAGTCAGTCATGACCGTATATGGAAGGATTGCTCCATGCTGAGACTTTTTCTAGATGTTAGAAATCCAATGGACACAACATTCTGGTGGGAGAAGATAGCTAAAAAAATAAGCAAACACACAAAAAGACTTTAATTTGGAGTTAAGTTTTGTGATGGTAGCAAAATGAAGCGATGTGATATAGGGTCACTGAAGAGAGGAGGGTTGGCTTAAAAGAGGGGAATCAGGGAAGGCTTCTTTGAGGAGGTGACGGATTATCTGAGAAAAGATAATGAGTAATTGCCACATTTGGGAAGAGCAGTGGGGAAAGATCACTGCAGATAACAAGAGCATCTGGTGCAAAGGCTCTGGGGTGGGGGCCCTTTGGGAATCCAGGGTGCCTGGGGTAGAACTGGAGAAGGGTGGAATTGACTGTCTCAGAAGAGTCTGGAGAAATAACATGAAGCCAATCCCTCAGGACTTTGTAAACCACAACATGGAATTTGGACTTAATCTCCAGACAGCGGGTCTATGTAAGCAAAGAAATAATAGAAATGGAAAATGTTTTAAATTGTCCCTCTCACTCCTGTGGGGAGAAGACAAGAATGGAACTAGAGAGATCAATTAGACAGCTGCTACAACCTCCCAGGGAAATTTAAAACAGAGTGGACAGAATGGAAATGGTAATAAACCATCAATTGCAGAAATATTTTAGATGTGGATCTGACAGGACTTAGAAGTGGGTTAGATGTTATCAGGGTGTGAGAAAAAGAAAGATGTTGTGTGTTTTTGTCCTGGGTAAATGAGCAGTATTATTAAGATTGGAGAGATTGGGTGTATTAGTCAGTGTGAGATGAGTTATGCTTGGTAACAAATACCACCCACATACCAAATCTCAGTATGTTAAAGTTTATTTTTGTTCATGATAGGTATCCAGTGCAGGTGGGCACAAAGCCACTTATAGCTGTACCTTGTGAAGCTTGTGGTCTCCTGATCAGAGCAAGGCAGGGTTCAGAGGTCCCAAGCAAGAAGTGCACACAACGCTTCTGCCCTCAGTGTAGACCTGCCTCACTGCATAGGCCTGAAAAGGGGAGACAAACTGGGTGATAAGAAAGGGAGGTGGACAAGATAGACGTGAATCCTAACAGTGTCCACTGCTGCATGCGGAGAAGCATGGCTGGGACAGGAGGTGTCAAGTTTTGTCTTATACACGCTAGATCCTAAGTGTTCAAGGGTGTCAGTGAACTAGAATAAAGGAGCCTGGACTCAGGGAGAGAGGCTGGTATAGAAAAGTACAGTTATTAGTCAATATATCTAACTTGGTCTCAAGCCCTGGCTCTGCATTTTGAATTCAGAGATGATAATCACACAATTCTTATCCTCCAGGGATTTATTTAAAGGTCACAGAATATTCACACCAGTAACTACTTCAGTACCTCCTCACTGGAAAAGCCCACTTGAACCCCAGACTTGGATTCAACCACTCCTACAGCAATCATTCATTCATGCAGCGAAGATTTACTGAACACCTACTATGTTCCAGGTGCAGACATTCCCGTGGGTTTATGAACATTCTACATACTTGTTATCTCTGAGCACTTGTTAATGTTGACCTTTCCATTGTGTGTTTCTGTTCTCCCCATATGACTGGAAAACTCCTCTGTACCCTTTAATGCCCATTTCAACATCACTGCTCTTGTGAGGACTTTCCTCACATCCCACTTACTGCCCCAGAAAAAGTCAGCTTCCCTTTCCTCTGGGACACGGGATGTAACTCTTTACTGTAATACCTGCCTCACAGCATCTCAGTTGTTGCCTTGCTGGTCTCCCAGTTAGGCCTGGAAATATGTGAGTAGTGATTTATTTATTCAGTCAACACACATGAATCAAAATGAGACCATGCTGCAGAAGATGGAGACCCAGGGTGCTAAGCAGGGGCTGTTATTAATATAACATCGTCCTGCTCTAAGGTTACCTACTCTGCTCTGCATGGTGATACTGCTACTTTGCCAATACCTCTAGCTGTTCTCTGCTACTGCCTCATTCTTACTTCCCTGTCCCAAGTTTATTAGCAACACAGCCGTCAAAATAGCCCTTTAAGACAGTTTTTAAGTGTAAAAACTGGTAGCTCAGTGGTAAAGAATCCACCTGTAACTTGCCTTATGTAGATGTGTATACAGAGCAAGCATAAAGGGATGTGAAGTAGAGCTCAAATAGAAGATTTAAGATCCACAATGGATCCTGTTGTGACGAATGATGTCAAAGCGAAGTGCTTTAAGTGACAGACTTCTAGCTGCACCAGATAGCCATTTGCTCATAACATGATCTCCATGATAACACAGGTGATAACAGTACTATGGATTGATGACCATATTTACAATCATTCCTTGGTTATCATACTTCCCCTGCCATCTCATCCTCAGGACAATCTGGGGAAGTCAGTCTTCGTCCAAAGTTACAGATGAGGAAAACGAGGAGTAGAGATGCTGAGAACCTAATCCCAACTCACACAGTTTATGAGCAGCACAGCCAAGTGTGTCTGTTAGTCGCTCAGTTGTGTTCAACTCTTTGCAACCCCACTGATGGTAGCCCACCAGGCTCCTCTGTCCATGGGGTTTCCCAGGCAAGAATACTGGAGTAGGGTGCCATTTCCTTCTCTAGGGGATCTTCCCAAGCCAGGGCTTGAACCTGGGTCTCTGCATTGGCAGGCAGATTCTTGACCATCTGAGCCACAGCAGAGCCAACAGCAGATCAAGTCTGTCTGCCTGTCCTGCGACATCTGAGATGCTCTGTAATCGATACCTACCAGGGCTCATTGGTGACAGGCAGGGCTGCTCTGTACATTGGGTATGTACATTGGCTGCTGACTACACTAGAGCACCCAGGTAAGAGGCCGAGTGAGAAGGGAAATCCAGCCCATGCTCCTCTTACCAAGCAGTGTGTCCTGGTGCAAGGCCACATCTACTTAGAAGAAGCTCTCTCTTCCTCTTCTAGTTCATAGGAAGTCTGGTGGGGGAGCTAATGGCAGGCATCATGTTTTCCTAAGTTCTCCTTTCCCAAATACCTACTCTGTGCCTAGCGCACAGTAGGCATTTATAACTCATTTGTTAGAAAAACATGTCCCCAAGTTCAAAGCTCAATTTTGTAAATGACTTTGTCCAGTTTCTGTAAGCAAATTCCAAAACAGACACAATTCTGAGAAATATCAGGGATTTCTGATACTCCTTGGCCCTCCTAGTGGTGGAATTTGAACAGAAATTTCCATGAGGAGTCCAGAATCATTGTGAAGTCAAGGAGAAGGAGTGTGGTCTTCCTTGGCCCCAGAGGAATTAAAGGAAAAAAAAGAAACATTTTTCCTTTCTGCTGGTCCCATATCTGATCCAGCTCCAGATGTGGGCAATGTGTTGTATAGTCTTTTAGGGTTAAATTTCTCAAATTTTTTCCTACCATCTGTGTGAGTGAAAACCAGGAAATGAATGTGCTAGTGTCTCCACGTAATTAGATGTGCATGACTTTTCTAAAAATGCTATGAATATGTGGATCCAGCCATTAGGACACCCAGGTCAGCAGGAGATCCTGAGTGAGCTGCATTGCTTGGGACATGGGACAGAGAAGAAGAATTTATGAAACTGAGTTGCAGAGAAGCTGTTAGGCTTCCTGAGACACCCGTGGGAAGGGGTAATTGAGGGAGGGGTTGGGAGAGGGTTTAAGAATAAAGAGTGGGAGTCTTGGAGAGGGAAAGGGCAATAAAGGAATAAGAGGGATGGTGTCCACAGGGCTGGGATGAATCTCGATTTTCAACAGAAAAGGAATCTGCTTCCTTGGCCTCAGTTTAACAATCTGGGGAAATGTTTCTACTCTTTCAGATCTTAGTTTGACAATCTGGGGAAATATATCTGCTCTTTCAAGCCATAGCACCACTCTGCTGGAAGAATAAACACTGCCTTATTCATTCATGCAGTCATTCAGGCATGCATTAGCAAACACTTACTTTCTCTGTCTCTTTCGTGCCAGGTCCTGTACGGGGTCCCACAGTTCAGAAGGTAAAGATGGGATCTCAGCCATAGAAGTTCACATCTTGATGGGACAGGGGGGCCTGGCCACAAACATCTTTTTGAGAAGTTAGGAATGGTCAAATAGAGAGAAGAAAAGAAAACCCTATAGAAGTGGAGGAGATGGGACAGCCAATGCAGAATAAAGGAAATCTACCCAGAAGGCTATCTTTTTATGAGGCTACAAGTGAGGAAGGGCTGGTGGGCTCCAAGCAGCACAAAAGGGGTTCAGATGCTGACTTTGTTCTCCCCTGACCTCTTGCCAGCATATCACACCCCAAACTCTAAGTCTTCCATTGCTCCAGAGGGAAAGAAGGAAGAGGTTGGGACCACCAGCCCCTCACCGTTCCTCACGTCCCATGGCTTAATGATCCTTATGACAGCAGCAGTCCTAGGCAGAGCCAAGTGCCAGGCACCTTGCCACTCTTATCTTTCCTCATTCAATATTCAGGCCCGCTATGAACGGATGCAGGAGCTGGGCCCCAGGAAGCTCGTCTCCCGAGCATCTCAGGGGAGGGCATTCCAGGAGGGTGGAAAGGTAAGAGCAGAGACCTGAGATATTTGGAGAGTCCAAGGCAAAGCGAGGAGTCTGGCATGGGCCCCGTGGTGCAAAGAAGGCACAGGGAGCTGGGGGCAGGTGTGTCAGGGCAGCAGCAGCGGTTCTGCCCTCGCGATGGTACTCGCTACGGTTCAAGAATCTTGGCCATGACTCTGAGCCGGGTGGAAAGGCACTTTGAGAACCAGACAAGAAAAGAGACATGATTCTATGTATGCATTAAAAGGATTGTAAATAATACTTAAAAAAAATAATTTTGTGTATTTATTTTTGGCTGTGCTGAGTCGTCACTGCTGTGCGGACTTTTTCTCTAGTTTCGGCAAACAGGGCCACTCTCTAGTTCCCATGCTTGGTATTCTCGCTGTGCTGGCTCCCCTTGTTCTGGAACACAGGCTCTAGGGCTCACGAACTTCAGGAGTTGTAGCTCCTAGGTGTTAAGAGTACAGGCTCGACAGTTAACTGAAATGTTAACTGAGCTTGTACTCAGTTCTTTATCTCACTACATATAAAGGACACAGGCATAAAGGGCATACAGACCTTTCCATCATGGACACCACCACGCAGCCAGAGGGACCGCCACGGTCACAAGAACATTTAGAGCCAAGTGGGAAGTGGTGGACATCGTGAGAATGGAAAGGTGAGTGGGAGGGTCAAGGGAATGAAGAGGTCATGTTTTGAGGAGTGGATAAGGAAGACTTCACGGAGGAGTGTCATTTGATCTGGGTGTTAAAGGATGATTAGGACTTGGGTGTTTAAAAATAAGGAGGAAGGGGATTGCTGACAAGAGGACTTCCATGGGAAAATGCGTAGAGAGGAGGAAGGCATAGATGCCAGTTTACTGAAGTTTGGGATTACGAAAGGGAGGGGACTTCTGAACACATGTGTTGAGATAAAGATGGTCCACAGAATCTTCCTTCTGTAACACCTAATAAAATGGATAAAAATAGATAAGAACAAGTCAACAATAAAAAGATTCAGTAAAGTAATGAATAAAACACCATCTCATGCTATTCACATGCAATTGTAGGAGCATTAAAAGGAGAAATAAAAGATTCTGAAATGACTGTTTGCATATCATCTGAATGCTAATGCTAAGTCGCTTCAGTCATGTCCGACTCTGTGCGACCCCATAGACGGCAGCCCACCAGGCTCCGCTGTCCCTGGGATTCTCCAGGCAAGAACACTGGAGTGGGTTGCCATTGCCTTCTCCAATGCATGAAAGAGAAAAGTGAAAGTGAAGTCGTTCAGTTGTGTCCGACTCCTAGCAACTCCATGGACTGCAGCCTACCAGGCTCCTCTGTCCATGGATTTTTCCAGGCAAGAGTACTGGAGTGGGGTGCCATTGCTATCATCTTAATACTCCCAAGTAATTGTTGTTGTTTATAGACTCTCAGTCACGTCCGACTCTTTGGTGACCCCGTGGACTACAGCCCTCCAAGCTTCTCCGTACACGGACTTCTCCAGGCAGAATATTGGAGTGGGTTGTCATTTTCTTCTCCAGGGGGTCTTCCCAACCCATGGAGGGAACCTGCATCTCCTGCATTGGCAGGTGGGTTCTTTACCACTGAGCCACCAGGGAAGGCCATACTCCCAACTACTACAGGAATGAGAAAGTGAGTTGACCAAATTCTCAAATATATTTTTTTGGTCAATAGTCCCCTTTCCTAATTTTGAAAAGGGCAGACCAAGGGGATGAATAGGAACCCTTGGGAAAAGCCAAGGAAAATTCACTGAGTCATCCTTATACAGCATCAGCCTTAATCAGTCAAGATAGAAATAGGATAGGGTTGGAGCAGGAGTTATTTCTCTATGGAGTTATAAGACATGTGGTTGCCTGATGGCCTTGCTCCTGGAAAGGAAAGCAGCTGCTGCAGGGGGAGTGACCAGTGGTCCAGGACATTTGTCCAGGAGCAGGGATCTGATTCCAATTTTTACAGAAAGGTTTTTTTCCTTTTAATCAGAGAAAATAGAAGGTCTGGACAGAAATGCCCTTGTTTAAGATGAGTTGGATGAAAAGATATAATTTGGCCACTATGCAAATATGTCAAAGGCTAAGTGTAAAAAAATAACAAAGAACACTGTGTATAAAGCACAAATGAAGAACCTAGTCCTGGAGAAAATATAACCCAAGGAACTAAAGAGGATTCCTAGCAACTGCTTTGTGCTACAGAAGAATATAGGCTTCCCTGGTGGCTCAGATGATAAAGAATTTGCCTGTGATTGCTGGAGACACAGGTTCAGTCCCTGGATTGGGAAGAACCCCTGGAGAAGGGAATGGCAACACACTCCAGTATTCTTGCCTAGAGAATTCTATGGACAGAGGAGCCTGGAAGGCTACAGTCCACGGCGTCACAAAGAATCAGGCATAACTGAGTGTCTAGCACTTTCACTTTCATAGAAGAATATAATATGGCCATGAGTTTAGCAAAAGAGAAACTTAGAGATGAAAATCATGTGATAAGAAGACAAGCGATGTTATGGGCTTAAGTAAACAACCTGAAAACTGAAGCAACGGCATGCCTGAATCACTACATAAATCACAAAACAAAGAACAGGGTGATATGGTTGCAGTGCTAAATTACTGATATTAAGGAAGTGCTTGAGATGAATGCAGAGGAGGAAGTAAAGAGATTACATCAATTAGAGGAAAGGTATTAGTGTGCAGTCTGATAGATAGTATCTGATGAGATTAATCTGTGGCCTGAAACACCAAAGCCAACAAACCATTGACATAACTGAAGGAAAATTTCCCGCCAAAGAAAGAGGAAGCTTATTCAAGTTAAAAGGCCACACTGCGTTTTAGAAAATAAGTAGATAAAGAATATCTGATACCAAGACATATCCTGTTTAATTTACTGACCATCAAAGGTAAATGGACTTCTTCAGACATACGAGCAGAAAATACAAGTCTCCTGGAACAAAGAAGAATCAAGCTTTAGATTTTCCACTCCAAGAAGGAGCCATGGTTATGGCATTCTAAATGATATGAGGTATGAATCAAGAATCTTACACCCAGGAAAGTTGTATTTCAGGTATAAATGCAATAGCCTTGTGTTCTGAAATATGAAAGAAGTTAGGCAGTGTAGTTCTGGGAAACCTTGATGAAAAATGGCCCTCTGTTTCAAGGTCGAGCTGATCAAAAGATGAGTGGAAGATGATGGTGAGAACACTTGTGCAGCCTCCAATGTCCAAAGACAAAGTGGTGACATATAAAGTCCAGGGAAATGAATACGACTCCCACAAGGGCAAGGGCTGAGCTGAATGTTCCTCCTTAAGTATAAGGACACGACCAAACAAAACCTGGACCATTGATCAAATAGTAGCATCCCAGATAACAGACCATAGAAGTGATTTTCTTGAAAACAAATAAATCATTGACTGCAAATTCAGCTAATTAAGCACTGAGTCAAATGAAGAACTTAAGAATGAAAATACTACGGAAAAAAATTGTTGACTATTGAAATTAGAGAAATATTGAATTAATAGGAAAAAAAGTACAGAATTATGGTGACAGAATAGAATTTAAATGCTATAAATCCTATTGATGTAAAGAAAAAAATACATATAGAACTAACTAGACCAGAGGTCAGTATGTTTTCTGTGAAGGGTCAGATAGTAAATATTTTAGGCTGTTCTAGCCATGTAGCACTGCTGTTTCATATTCTTATTTATTTGTTTGCTTATTTATTTACACCACACTTTGCAAATGGAAAGGCCATTCATAGTTCACCTGCTACATTAAAACCCACTGCGGCTGATTTTGGCCTGTGAGAGGCTTGCGGTTGCCGACACTTGTGCCACACCCCTGGCTTCTTGCCTACCGGTCGGTCCATGAGTTCACATGGCTCGGCTTTGCTCAATGGTCCCCTTTTTTCCCCCACTGATCAGAATTGGTAAAGGCTGGCAATGCAACTTGAAATGGAGATGGAGAGAAAAATCCAGGACTACTCCAAGTCAGGGCTCTAAGCCCTGTGCCATGTAAATTTAGAGCTGTCCTGGACAGTGTGATGTTACTACTGTATGAGACTTTTGAGCGCTTGAAACGTGGCTGATTCAAACTGTATGTGCTGTAAGCATAAGTATACCCACATTGTGAAGACTTGGTACAAACCAAAGAATGTAAATGTCTCATAATAATGAGTGATTTTTAAACGTTGATTACATGTTGACAGGATAATATTTGGGATGTACTGGGTTAGATAAATTATGTCATTAACATTAATTGTACTTGCTTCCTTTGAGTCTTTTAAAAGTGTGATACTAGAAAATTTAAATAGAAATATTAGATATTAGGAAATGTGAAAGGCTTGCCTTATATTTTTATCAGACAGCAGAATTTGATGCATCTGACAAGAAGATAATTTTTCATAATGATGGCGCCTTTCCATTAATGAAACCAGGTGTATTAGGCAAATGGACTCCTTGTCTATTTTCTTAGTTGAAAAGAGGGTGGTTAGAATCCCTTTGGAAGAGGATGACTTCAATTCAAATCTTGGATGTTCCCCCTGTTATCTGTGTGGCTTTAGAAAAGACCCTATATCGTGTAGAAACTGACCTTCTAATTGAGAAATGGGAGGAAACATTTGTGGTGAAGATTTAATGTGAATCTATGTTACAACACCTTGTAAATGGTTGTGTAAAGGAAAGAGTTTAGTAATAGCCACCTTGGAGGGAGAGGTGGGCCGGTTTCACAAACACTAGGACTGAGAACTCAGCAGAGAAGACACCTAAGAGGTGGGTGCTATGTCTCCAAACAGGCATTCTTTCTCCAGTTCTGCCTACTTCTCCAGCTCATCTTCTGTTTCCCCAAACATCCCTCCCCACCACCCAGCCTTACACGGGACCCACGAGCCCCCAGATGCGGTCTCTCTGCTATAACTCTGTTCCTTCTTCTTGTGCTGCACCCCTGGCTTAAATAACCCTTTCTTCTCATCTTTTCAGATCAGTTCCCATGTGAGACCTCCCTCCTGGTAAGATTGATGCCTTCCTTTCTTGGGCTGCCTGGCCTTTTCATCTCTCCTCCTTCTGCTTTGGCTGCTCCTGGTAGTCAGGGATTGCTGATTGGTGATTCTAATTCACCTTAGGAAACCCAGCAGACAAGCCAGAGTCCAGCTTCAGCAGTTCCTGGATAAATGGATGCATGTGTGATGGTCCAGAGAAAGCTCCAACTTTCAAGCACTTCGTGGAAGAGTCCTAGGAACAACATTCAGCTTTTGCTGAGAAGTTGCGGCTCAGATGGTAAAGAATCTGTCTGCAGTGCAGGAGACCTGGGTTCAATTCCTGGGTCAGGAAGATCCCTTGAAGGAGGAAATGGCAATCACTTCAGTATCCTTGCCTGCAGAATCCCATGGACAGAGGAGCCTGGATGGTTACAGTCCATGGGGTTGCAAAGGGTCGGACATGACTGAAGCGACTTAGCAGGAGTGCTTTGGAAAGGACATTTTGGAGTGGGCACTGATGCTTCCTGTTCCTGAATGAAAATGCAACGGGAGACGACATTCCTTTCCCTGGCTGTTGTCATCTGGGGTGCCTCGGAAGCAGACCCTGAGACAGGGAATTGTGTGCAAGTGAATTATTCGGAAAGTGATCCAGGCAAATATGCTGGAGGAGCAGGGAGATGAAGCAGGCTGTGGAGATGGCCAACACAGAGCTCACTACTGAGCAGATTAACACTGCAATTGGAGCCTAACTGCAGAGGCGGCTATGGGAGACAGTGTCCAGCACTCACAGGGTTTTCTCATCTGGGTGATGAAGAAGCTGGGGGGTTTCCCACCATCTTTCATCCATCATTGGTGGAGTACTGCGGGGGATGGGTGGTAGTCCGAAGTTCCTCCAGCTCCTCTCCCTCCTCAGGCAAAGGAGTACGAGTTCTGATGGGTAGAACTTAGGCTGATGGTTGCTGAGGACAGAGTGGCTTCTACAGGGGCACTAGCCCATCCAACCCTTTTGCTCCTGGTTAATGTAGCCTGGTTTTGTTTGCAACAGCAGGGTGTCAAGGCAATGGATCATATTTGGGTTAAGTGAACTCCTGCAATCCTGTCCCATTGGTTTTCAGCCTCCTGGGAAGATGAAAGGTGGTCATGGGACCCCCATGTTCTGGACAATGAGACCAAAAGGTAAGACAGCTTTGGCGGCTTCTGGGAAAAAATCTCACTTTATGATAAAAGCACTAACTCATCTGGCATCACATCCATCCCTTCTTCTAGGAGTGGATGTGATGACGATTTGTAGAGTCAAAGCAGCCTTCCTGGCACCTTGAAGGAAGAGTCAAGAATTCCACAATGCACTGACCGCCACACTCTGGGCAAGACAAGGTATCACCTGTCTGATACTGCATTACCTGCCACTGAAAACACTTTTGAGTCATGCCCTTGGGAAAAATCCTGTTGAGCTGTTTGTAGAAGGTCACGTACACCAGGATGTGGCACTTCATATAGCTCCCGAGATCTGGACGTGAGTTAGTGTCCCACTGCCATAATAACAAATTACCATGGACTTAGTGGCTTAGACACAACTCTTGTCTCACAGTTCAGGGAACAGGTCTAACATCAAGATGTCTGCAGGGCAAATCCTTTCTGGAGGCTTCAGGGGAGAAAGCTTTCCCTTGTTTTTTCCACCTTCTAGAAACTGCCTGCATTCCCCTCCACCTCACATTGCCCCCTCCTCCTGTCTTGTGATCCCACCTCCTACAGTAAGGCTGATTCCTCCCACACACAACATACAAGGACCTTTATGATGACATTGAGTCCAACCAGATAAATCAGGATCACCTCTGAATTGCATGACCTTTGACCATATCTGCAAAAATCTCTTTTGCACATAAGGTGATGTACCCAGGTTCTAGGGGTTAAGATATGGATTATCTTCGGGAAGGACATTATTCAGCCTGCCACAGGAGACATGAGTGGATTATTTGAGGGTTAGGGGGCAGCTGGACTTCTCCTCTGGCTGTTGGGTCTGAGGGTGAGGGCGGAGGTGAGGTATGGTGTTTGGATGTCAGAGCTCAGAGCCAGAGGGAGGCAGGGAGTGAGACGCAGAAGCAAGAAGAGGTCACAGGTCCGGGGCTGTGGCTGTTGAAAGCCTGGGTCAAGTTTGACCACCAGGACTTTAAGTGAAGGTGTTGGGAGAGACGCCCAGTGGACACCTAGTTATGATGGATGGAGAAATGAATGAATGAATCCCTCCAGACTCATCCTTCTTTCCGGCTACGAGGATGTGCAAGCTGGCCCCTGTTCCCCTCTCCACCTCTCAGTGAGGAGAGCCTAGGATTTGAGGGGCTGGTGATGCTTCTGTTCCTTGGGTCTTCGAAAAGGACCCTGAGCCTGTGCTTGGAGCTGGTGGGAGAGGTCTCTGGATGGAGGGGAGGGAGCAGGGAGACAGTCACATCCTAGGCAACCTCCCCAGAGAGTGGAGGCCAGACAGCGAGAGGCCTGGGAATGTGGGTCTGGAACAAAGCCTGCCTGCTTTGGGTGCGAACAGGCTGCCAAGAATGTCGCTCCACTGGTTCCCTGCTGCCCCTCAGTGTCCTGCCCTGGGCAAAGTGGAAGAGTATCAATAAAGGGAGAAAATAAACAAGCTCGAGACAGCCCCCACCCTCCGCGGTCACAGCCTGGCCTCCAACTCTGAATCTCCGCTCCTTCCTGGTGACTCCAAGTCCCCTCCACGAATCTCAAGCCCTGATTCATTTTTGTCTGCTTTCTGGAAAGGGGTGGGTGCTCTGCAGAAGGAAAGAAAGGCAGGTGAATGGAGCCTTTGGCCTGAATAATCCTGCATAGTGACTCTCTTAACCCTCACCGTGGGCAGGAGAACTCAGAGAGGTTAGGTCACCTGCCAAGGTCACAGGCAGGTGATAGAGGAGAGAGGATTCGAGTCTGATCCGACCCTATGTTTTTCTCGTGTCAACTACAACTGTCCCCTTCAACCTCTCAACCCACGGGTGGATGCTGACTTGTGAAACAGGCCTGTTTTCTCTATCTCGAGGTAATGGAAATCCGAGGGCTTAGCTTCAAATGGAGCGGGGGCTGTCGGAGTGGAGCCAGTGCCAAGACATTTTAAGTCGGACTCCATGATAAGCTGAGATTTGATATTTCTGGATAATTCCCAATGAGCGCCCTTCCTCTTTAATTATCCTGTGGTCACCCTTTCAAAGGTGATTAAAGCTATTCTTCAGTAGATGTGGTTATAGATTGAGTGGGAACCTGGTCTTTCTTGTGGTTTTCATCGCAGCAATTAAATCTGGCCGGCTGGTAGACGCTATGTGGCAGGAGGGATTTTACGAAGCAAAATGATTTTCCCCTTCGGGCAATGTTAAATTTAGGAAAAATACAATTAATTATATCAGACAGGTATCTATTTTCTATCCTGCACACATTAGAGGCTCAAGGGCTTGTTTCACTCCAGCGGGGGAGCCCGTCTGGGTGCAAGGCTACCACCCCTCGCTGAGCCCTAGGGCTTGTCCTGACATGAAGCCTCCTCCCCTGCCCTCCTGCCCTGCTCCCCACCCACGCCTCCCCCATCCAACACCCACAGCTCTCTTTGGAAGTAAAAATGAAAGGGCTGGTGTTTACCAGAACTTTCTCTAATGTTCCCAAACATATGATTCAGGTGTTCGGTGTTAAGAAAGATGAGTGCTCTGAAAAAACCGGAGCCAAGCAAAGCCCATATACGTTCCCCCAGCCTCCGCACATCCTTCGACCCTATAGAGACCCCACCCCCCACCCCAGTCTCTCTGAGGGGCTACTTCTCTCCATTGGCAAAATGAGATGTGGAACCAGACACTTTCAAAATCCTGCTCAGCTCCATGTTAGGAATGTCAACCATGGCTCAGGGAGATGAGAGTGCCAATGCCTCGGTAAAAGACATAATTAATACTTTTTCTCAGGTGCTGTTTTGTGTTACTGATGTTGAAAGGGCCTTGGGATTCATAAATGATTATACTCTTTCCTCTTTGTTGGAAGCTTCGTTAGCTCTCGGGGCTGGGGAGGGGGGAGGATTCACCAGCATTTATTGATAAGCCTAGTTCAGCTGTGTCATCAGTGAGAGCAGGTCATGACCAGATGCTCAGAAAGTATTTGCCGAAAAATAAGAAGGTGACTCTTCGGAAAGGTCAATGATTTGGTATCATTTTCTAAACACCAATTAAATATCACGCATATCTATTATTCGTTCACCTGTGAGGTCCAGATAGGTTTTTTTGGGGAGAGGGAGGAAACCTTATTTAAGGCTTGCAAAACTGAGGTTTAAAAAATTAGGAACTACAGGTTTTAACCTATTAAGACACCTAAATTTATTTAATTTAGTTTTTAATTTTTCTTACTGGTGTATAGTTGGTTTATAGTGTTGTGTTAGTTTCAGATGTACAGCAAAGTGAGTCAGTTATACACATTAATAAATTAGGAGCTATATACACTACTATACATAAAATAGAAAACCAACAAGGACCTATTGTAGAGTACAGGGAATTCTACTCAATATCCTCTAATAGCCTACATGGGTGACAAATCTGAAACAGAATTGTTTTTATAGAATATATGCTTGGGACTTGTCCACTGATTGGTCTTCCCAACCTGCTGGCTCAGAATCTTGATACAGAGTCCTTCCATCTCTCTGTTTGCTTCCAGGTGGTGCTAGTGGTAAAGACCACCTGCCAATGCAGAAGACATTAAGAGGCTTTTATCCCCGGGTCAGGAAGATCATCTGGAGGAGGGCATGGCAACCCACTCCAGTATTCTTGTCTGGAGAATCCCTATGGACAGAGGACCCTGGTGAGCTACAGTCCATGGGGTCACAAAGAGTTGGACACGACTGAAGTGACTTAGCATGCACGCGCACACAGGGCCCTCTCTAGACGTCATCGCTCTGCCCTTATTCCCTCTCCTGATAAACTGGGATAGGTTTACCTGCCAGCTGTCTCACGAGGGTGTTGTGAGGATTAATGAGATAATATTTTTTAAGTACTCAGAGATCTTCTGATGAAAGAGGCTATAAAAGTACAAAGTGTCACTATTATTATAATTAATGGCATTTCTGAGAGCTTTCAAAGTGTACATTGGGTTAGACGGAAGATAGAGGAGATCCCTGTTTTGGGAGTCAGCTTTCTCTTGGGGAAAAACAAGGCAAAAGAGCCTGTGTGTGGCCGAGATGGCTGTGAGGAGGTGGGGCTTGTATCCAGAAGTGGGAAGGGTGGTGAGACGCGGGAATCCAGAATGGGGTCCTGGCCGGGAAGTCACCGGTACTGGGGACGCAGGAGGTGCGAAGATGGCTTCCCTTCTGGGGCAAGTAGAGGGCAGCTCGGGACCAGATCTCAACTTGGGCATCAAAGCAGAGTGTATCCCTGGGTGGTTGTTTCTCCTGTTGGGGCACATATGTCAGTCCTGCCAAAGAGTCTGGCTCACTCCTTAACCCACAACCAATGCTCTCACCATATGCCTTATGCCAGTGCTCCTATCACACGCTACGGTTCAAACGAGAAAAGCCACAGTTGCTGGAAGCAAAGAGTTCAGAATCCATTAGGAAAAACAGGCATGTGTGCTGAGCTTGAGTGCCGGACGTGATGGGGCTGCAACACAGAGGGATGTTGGGAGAACAGAAAAGGATGGTTTCGCCTGACTGTGGGAGTCAGGGAAGATATCCTGGAAGAGGTGGCCCTTGAAGTAGTTCCTAAAGGTCTAAAAGGGCAGCTGGTTGGAGAGAGTGTGTGACTATAGGGGGTGGAAGGTTAGTCTGAGCAGAAGGCACAGCATGTATGAGACCAGGAAAGACAGGACTATGGGCATGATGGGAGAAACTGTAAACGGGTGGGCTGGGCTGTGAGGATAGGAGATCACCAGCTTAGAAAGCGAAGCAAGGCCTTCTGGCCATGGGGAGGGTCTGACCTGAGGTGGTGGCCGCAGGAGGGGCTGAATGCAGACCCCAAGAAGTAGGGTTTCTGCAGGACGGATGGAAGGGAACAGAGGAGGTGAGAGATTTATGCTAGCCTCTGCACTCATTCTTCACCTGTCTGAGCTGTCAACTGGACTGTGTGGTCTTGGAGGGAAGACACTGTGCTTGCTCTATCTTTTTGGAAAGAACCTTAAGGACAGTGATGGGCACATGGCCTGATCCACGATTTGCAAGGCTCAGCCCTATATGAAAATCTGGGACCTCTTGTTCAGAAAGTAAGAAGGTTAATCAAGCATGGAGGGCCCTTAATCCCTTTTAAGCACAGGGCCCTGTTTAGCCTCACGTGTGACACACAGCCCTATGAAGCTGCTCCTGACCTGCCCCATTGGAGGTACCCAGTGTCCTGGGCAGGACGGCCAGGGCATGTTTAGTGAAAGCATCAGGCAACGCGTTGAGACAGATTCACAGATTAAAGCATCCACCCGGCTGGTCCTCAGGCCTTTCTGTTTTGCATGTGGACACTGTTCTGATCGCCCAGACGTCAACAGGTATTCATGTAGAAAAAAGCAGCAGAAGAAAGATGGATGGCTCTTCAGTGTGTGTCAGACAGAAAACACAGAAATATTCTTCTGTTCTTCAATGGAGGAACTATATGAGTCAGCTCCTGCCTTGGCACCTGAATGACTTTTCTTGCCCGATGAATCAATTTAAATGGAATTACTAATTTATTTGAGTTAGTGAGTCAATGCTGGTGCCCACACATTCACTAGCTCTAGGACATCCATGTGTCTCCTTGGGAGAATTTGAAGTTAATACATACTATATGTATTATTGTCGTTCAATTGCTCAGTCATGTCTGACTCTTTGCAACCCCATGGACTGCAGCACGCCAGGATCCCCCATCCTCCGCTGTCTTCCAGAGTTTGCTCAAATTCATGTCCATTGAGTCAGTGATGCTATTTAACCATTTCATCCTCTATCACCCCCTTCTCCTCCTGCTCTCAATCTTTCCAGCATCAGAGTCTTTTCCAATGAATCTGCTCTTCACATCAGATGGCTAAACTATTGAAGTTTCAGTTTCATTATCAATCCTTCCAATTAATTCACAAATATGTCTTCAGCACTGACTTTGGACACAGGATCTGGAACACAGGTGTGGACAAGACCAACTCCCTGCTGCCTTCATGGGCACCATGGTATCAAAATGACAAAGAAAGTATTAATTGTTACCACTTTCAGTGATGAAAAATTCATTGCTATTTCCTCTATTGGATGTATTGTCTTCATCACTTGTAAAATGCATTTTATTTCAGGACACATAAAATTACATATATGGTTTTCCACAGCTCATGGCTGGTTTTTGAGCCTGCTGACTGTTGATTTCCTATAAAATCTTCAAAATCTCAACTTTGAGTCTACCAGGAGGCTATTCGGGAAGGTAACATCGTCACATGAGGAAGGGCTACTCTACTCTGCTATTTCCCAGGAATTTAGTCCTGTATTTTTAGTTATATAAATTAGCCTCATTATTGGGTTGAAAGCAATCGATGTTTCATTAGAGTTGTCTTTCTGTTTCTCAGTCTTGTTCCCTATGCCTTCTTGCATCTTGGACCTTGCTGCTGCCTCTTCTCCCTCCCAGTTAGGTACCTCACGTGTACATTTCTTCTGGCTTCCCAGGTGGCTCAGTGGTAAAGAATCTGCCTGCAAATGCAGGACACACAGGAGATGCAGGTTCAATCCCGGCGTCAGAAAGATCCCCTGGAGGAGGTCATGGCAACTCACTCCAGTATTCTTGACTGGGAAATCCCATGGACAGAGGACCCTGGTCCATAGGGTAGCAAAGAATTGGACGTGACTGGGCAGGCACACACTTATAAATTTCTTTGGTACCTTGGTGGTAAGCTCTCACCCTTATTTTTAAGAAATAATTTTGATGGTATTACTACATTTTCAATCATAAACATCTTGGAAGTTTAAAGTGTGTGTGTACACGTTTCCTGTGAACCAGGACACTTTTCATATCACTTGGCGGGGGGTGGGTAGCTGGCTAACTCACAATGGTCAGCAGAAATTTCATAGGCTTGTATCCAATTGTAATTTTAACACTGTTTATTAACTGTGTGACCTTGGGAAAGTTATTTAATCTCTCTAAGTTTCTGTCCTTGCATCTTTAAATGAGGGAAAATAGCATATAATGTTTTTATGGAGAGAGGAGAGAATGTCTCCGAAACAGTGAGCTCAATGTCAGCAGGCTGAAGCCCCTCTATATCAATCACAGCTATTATTAATCTTCTGTGTATCCATCATCTTCCTTTCAAAAAGTTATGTTTGCCAGCATTTGAAAAAATTTCCCCCAGGTAATACTGTCAGAATCCCTTGTGTTTCCCTCCACTGTCTTTCTTTCCACCTCTCCCCAGTGAGAACCTCTGAGTCCAGTCAACTGACTAATAGCCTTGACCATGGTCTTTAAGCTCTGCAAGCCCATTGCTCTAAACCTGTCAAGACATACCTATTTCCAGGAACTTAACATTTTCTCAGTGATTCCCCAATGGAATCATTCCACACTCCGACCAATGACACTGTAACACTCAGGATACAAGTCAATGCCAGGCTCAATGCAACCCTTTTTCTCTATATTTTACTTCATAACTGAAAATTCATTGGAAGGACTGCTGGTGAAGCTGAAGCTCTAATACTTTGGCCACCTGATGCAAAGAACTGACTCATTGGAAAAGTCCCTGACGCTGGGAAAGATTGAGGGCAGGAGGAGATGGGAACAGCAGAGGATGAGATGGTTAGATAACATCACCTACTCAATGGATATGAGTTTGAGTAAACTCCAGGAGTTGATGCTGGACAGGGAGGCCTGGTGTGCTGCAGTCAAAGATCAAAGATGTGAGTCTGGGACTCAGCCCTCATCTTTGCCTTGTACAGTAATTTCTCACCTATGTGAATAAGAACAGGGCATAATTTGGGTAGGGTACTGGGCTTGGTGAGAATATTAAAATGCTAGCTGATGAAATCCAGAAAGATATAAACTAGAGCATTCTGGTGGACTCAACAAGGTGAAAATTAACTAACCAGAGATACATTTCTGTATATATTAAAAATGAACAGAGCAAATCCCCCAAATAGGGACAAAAAGATTGGATGAGGGTGTTGTGGTTTAATAGAATTAATAAGAGAAAGTCAGAAGGATTATTAGTTGGCTGTCAAAGATTGATCAGATTCAATTTTGGGACACATCTGATAAAACAGAAATAAAGCAAAAAGTGAATTTTGATTATTTAAAGAGAAACTTGCATTTAATAAAAGCATAAATTGTTTTCTCACACCACTCAAAGAGGAAATGCCTTGGAGAGATTCAAAAGAGAAAGGGAAAGTCACTTAGTTGTGTCCGACTCTTTGTGACTCCATGAACTGTACAGTCCATGGAATTCTCCAGGCCAGAATACTGGAGTGGGTAGCCTTTTCCTTCTCCAGGGAATCTCCTCAACCCAGGGATTGAATCCAGGTCTCCCGTATTGCAGGTGAATTCTTTACCAGCTGAACTATCAGGGAAGCCCAAGAATATTGGAGTGGGTAGCCTATCCCTTCTCCAGCAGATCTTGCCAGCCCAGGAATTGAATGGGGTCTCCTGCATTGCAGGCGAATTCTTTAACAACTGAGCTACCAGGGAAGCCCACATAGATTCAAACAGGCTATCAATGATTGCCAAAATAAGTCTTTGATTTAGAGAAGAAACATCAAGACAGGTCAAAATGGACACGGCTTGAAGATAATTGTGATGTTCATAAAGCTGTCATCTGGTCACACAAAAGGATCTTCTGGTGTTTAGAAAAAATGCTTCATTGTTTTACCCACAATGATATACCTAAATTGATCATGGTAGTGAATCATTTTTGGCTGGGTAATTTTGAGAGTATTTTCAAGGATGTTTCTGTTACTTGCCAACAACACAATTGTGTAAAGATGGGACAGGGACAGAAATCAAGCCTGAGAACTTTAAATACCTCCAACCTTCTTTTCCCCCAGAATCTGGCAGTAAGTAACTGTTGGTCATTTTTTTGCTTATTCTCAAGATGCAATTGAAGCCTTTTTGCAGCTGGAAAGGTAGGCTGTCATGGTAGTGGATAATTTTTGTTTTTGCTTGTTTGTTTCTGGTAAGGAGAGATCTAACCTATCTCTCCAGTAACAGGGCATATATTTCTTATTAACAAAGTTTGCAAAAGTTTAGCCTTTACTAACAAAAACTTCATCTTCTATCTTTAGGAACAGTAGAGCAACCATTAATAAATGAAATTCTAAAGCTACGAGTCACAGTGCTTTCAGAGATACTCAACTTCCTTGGCCTAAGGTGTTTCATTAGCTTCAGTGACAATGTAATCAACAACTTTGGGGATTCTTCAGCTTTTACTTTATACAACAATAAGAGGACAACCTGTATGTTTAGGAATTTCACCTTCAATCCTGGTTGTAGGCTGATACAGTCAAGTACTGCAACAGAAGTCTACATACACCCAATCTTATCATCAACAAAAATAAGCATGCATAACATCCTAAAAAGCAGACTCTAAATGAGCTAAAACCCAGAGATTTAGTTTTCTGGACAAAGAGTGCCCTTAAACTTTAGTAAAAAGGCCTTACTGTTAGTAATGGTACCATGATAAGCTGCTAGGCATTGATCCTTAAATCCATGTTTTTATAATTTTAAAAAATACATCAACTTCCATAGGCCATTGGACATTCATTTAAAAACTAAAAGCATAAAATGAATGATAAACTGTCTCCGCTTTTGTAATAACATCATTTCATACGGGTATTGTGAGCCCCTGATAAGACATGATAAGAAAGCCTGTCACTCTAGTTCTGTGGCATTATTTCCAAAAGCCCAACATCCTAATCCAGTCATGAGAAAAACACTAGGCAAAGCCAGATTAGGGAACATCCTACAGGGTGCCTGGTTATTACTCTTCAAGAATGTCAGGGTCATCAAAACAGGGAAAAACTGAGAAACTGTAGCAGCCCAGAGGAGACTGGGGCAGAGGGAAAGTCAATGCAATGCAAGCCCCTTGAATTCCTTGGAGAAATTTAATGGAAAAACTGGTGAAATCCAGGTAAAGTGTGGAGCTTAGTAACTATTAACATACTGATGTTGGTTTCTTAGTTTTGACATATATACCAAGACAGGGTAAGATGTTCATAATGGCTGAAATTGGGTGACGTGTACATGGGGATTCTCTGTACTATCTTTGAAAAATTGCTATACGTTTAAAAGTAGTCCAAAATAAAAGAACTCATTTAAAAACACCTTTTGAAGAATGAAATAATGCCGTTTGCAGCAACATGGATGCATGTATCTCTTCAGATGGAAAGATATCATTTTACCCTGTGTTACTGCGGAAATTTTAGGAAAATGAAGAAATGACAAGGGGCATTGAGAAGGATGGAAAGGTGGCTTTTGTGGAAATACCTTTAAGGTATTAAGAAAATACCTGTTGAGAAAAATACCTGTAAGGACTAGAAGACCAGGTTAGACTGGTCATCTCAGGATCCTGAAGGGTGAAGTCGGGGAACAGGAGACAGGAAGATGTCTGGGATCTATGGGGAGATGTAGGACATTTTTTGTAGGAGAGGAAAGAGCCCTGAGCCCTGAGTAGATTTATACTTGTTGCAGATTTATTTATGAGATGTCCACCAGGCTTCCCTGGTGGCTCAGACAGTAAAAAATCTGCCTGCAATGCAGGAGACTTGGGTTCCCTGGGTTGGGAAGATAACCTGAAGAAGGGGATGACTATCCACTCCAGGTATTCTTGCCTGGAGAATTCCATGGACAGAGAAGCCTGGCAGGCTACAGTCCATGTGATCGCAAAGAGTCAGACAGGACTGAGTGACTAATACTGACTAAGGTGCTTCACCTGCTGCTGTCTCTAGGTTGCCCCCATCTTTTTTGTGCCTAGTCTAATCAGCTCAGTTCTAATCATGACAAGAGCAGTTGGTTCTCTTTCTTTCCTGTGTAAACCTGAACTTGAGAAGAAGTAAACTATGGAGCTGCTGGAGCCAACTTTCTACTGAGAGGTGAGATTCTTCCTGAGAATAGATCTAATTTATGGGAAGCAGGATTGAGGGGTGAATCTGGTTCCTAGTGATGTCATTTAGTACCTGCATTTATATCAGCCATCCACCTGTGCTCTTCAATGACAGGGACCAAGGTGTTTCTTTTCAGCATTGGCTATTTAGGGTGGTTTTTTTTTTATTTTATTTTATTTAAAAGTTTTGTGGCCACTTGCAATCAAAACCATCCTAATTTTGTTCATTCTTTCAAGTCTTGATTCATTTAGCAAGTGTTTATTGAGCTGCTATTTTCAGCTGAGCATTCAGCTACATCTAATGAGGGATGAGGAGACAGGAAGGAACAGAGATGCAGATGTAGAGGATGGACTTCTAGACACAGCAGGGGAAGGAGAGGGTGGAGCGAATTGAGAGATTAGGACTGACACATATACACTCCCATGTGTAAGACAGATTGCTAGTGGGAAGCT
>NW_011494874.1:4874849-4908935 GCF_000754665.1 Bison bison bison
TTCCAAGAGGGAGGGGATATATGTATACATATAGCTGATCCGTGTTGTTGTACAGCAGAAACCAACAACATTGTAAAGCAATTATACTCCAATTAAAAAATAAAAAAAGATATATTGTATAGCACAGGAAATTAGAGCCATTATCTGGTAATAATTTTTAATGGAGTATAGTCTGGAAAAATACTGAATTGCTGTTATGAACCTCTCTAATATAACATTGTAAATCATCTATAGTTCAATTAAAAATAAAAAAAGCGAAAAAAAAAAAAGTGAGAAGATGAAGATAAAAGAGCTGGGATATTAGGCATTGGCTACATTGCTTTTCTTGAAATAGTTCGCCCCTTCAATGCCAAAGGTCTGGACCCATGTCTCCTGGGAATTCAGAATGCCCAGTAACTTCTTTCTAAATAAAGATGTGTACCACGCCTTCTCTTCTACCAACAATTGACTTCCTTTTTCATGTTCTTCAAAGGGAATAGACACTTCTGTGAGCTACTTTTCTCCAAGAAACTAACAGGTCAACTCAGTTTAACAAGCCATCCATCTTCAGTGGGAGTGAAGGGATATGGGAAAGAATGAGACGTTGTTTTTACCCATAAAAACACACCAAATTGTGGCTGTGATGGTTGCACAGACAAATTATCTCACACAACGTGATAAACAAGAGGACAAAGGTAAGATGGAGTGCCAAGGGAGCACTCCAGACCTGTCACTCCCTCCAGGAGGACTCCTTCTGAAGGATTTGGGGAGGGAGGTTAGTGGTACCACCTGCTGCAGAAAGACAGATTTGGAGACGAGGACAAAGGCTCAAGGTTTTAGGTGGTTGCAGCCGAAGTGATAGACTCAGATAGACCCCCTTACCAGCACAGTTTCTGGAAGAGATAGCAGAGAAGTCAAGGGGGCATTCAAGGAGGACCAGGAGTTGGCCCACATACAGAAACATGTCAGCTTTTCAATTCTTCTATCTTGGAACCCTTAGGAGGTCTTGGCTTTACAAAACAACATATTACCTCTGAATCTGAGTCTCCGAAATCCTGGCAGGGGGGCCAGTCCAGCTGGCACTGTTGCCATATGTGTTTAGAATCTCATGCACAATAATTAATTTCCATTCTGTAAAAATGAATAATTAATATAGCATCCCACGTCAACTGATCCAAACAGAAGTTGACACATATTAAGAGACACACGCTGCTGAGCAAACTTTTTAAACTGAGGCTTATTATTAACAAAGCAACTTAAAAAAAAATACCCTATCTTCTAGACCATGGGACTTGAACATATTCCAACAAAGAGGGCAGGCCAAGCAGAGGGTGTCAAGTTGCGATTTGGGGAGGAGAAGGTAATGGAAAGATTGCACGCTTTTGAAGTTGCTGGTGGGGGAGCTGGAAACGAAGATGAAGGATGCTCCAGGGATAGAGGGAGAAGAAAATAAAATGACAGCCTTAAAAGAATTTAAGAGCAAAATATTTTACTTTGATTTTTAATTATGCAGCCGTGATAGAGAAATATGGGCACGGTGATGGTAACATTAGGGAGATTTAAAAAAAAATGATTCAAAAAACTATTCATGACAGATGCTGGTTAGTAGAAGCAATAGAGGCCTGACAGCTTCATCATCTTCCCTGTCTGATTCCAAGGTTCCCTTAATAAGCCAGTTAAAAACATCGACAGTGTTACCACATCTGTGAAGGATGAGAAGCTGGGTTACAAATACATTGGCTGGTGTGATGAGCATCTAATGGGTCCCCATTCATCTGAATTCTGAGACCATGAGCTATGCTGTGATGGAATTGGTATCATTTTCATAACTGGTAATAGCATCTTCAGTTCATTCAGAGCCCTGTGTGTCAGACACTGTGCAAGGCACTAAAAGCTTCCCTGGACCTGCTACGAGAGTGGGCACAGTTGACCTTACTTTCTAGATTGTAAGATAGAGGCTCAGTGGGGATAAGAAGGTACCCTCCCATCCCTTGCAGCACAGGCACTGAGGACGGTGGGAGTCTTGACACCCTTCTGAGTTGGTGCTTATCCTGTGAAATGCTGCTATTGTCTCTTTAACAAGGATGGAGGCAAGTTTCCGACATCAGGTCTAGGAATAAAAGACTTCTGGGGGGCGGGGGGAGGAAGATAAGGGAAGGGCAGAAGTACAATAAGCAGCATTTTCTTGGACCCTGGTGGTGTTGAATGCGGAATAGTGTTGACTGGTATAGAGGTCCAGAAGGACAAGGCAGCTTTTGCACCAATGCAGTTTTGCTGCATGAACAGAAGTATGATTCTATGAGTGAGGAAGGCGATGGGTTAAGTCTGATGAACAGAAGCATGATTGTTTGAATGAGGGCAGTAATGAGTTAAGTCTGACGTCTCCTGAGAGGTGCACTCAGCTCCAGGTGCCTCATTTTAGGAGAAGTCACTAGACCTCCAGGAGGGCAGTGAGAAGCCAGCCTGGTGATGAGACTGCAGGTCCTCTGTGTAAGGACAGTTTGAGGAGCTCTTCAGATGAAGCCCAAATCATCTTCTCCCTCTTGTGAGTCACCCCAGAGGCCAGAGGAAGGATCCAAGGAGCACCACTGAGGCTAGTCTGGAAGCAAAGCCCAACGTCAGAGCCACGTGATAGCCTGGTAGATATGCAGCATCTGGCCTGAGCTGGGCTCGGGTGGGGCAGACAGAGGTGAAGGAGCCACCGTCCTTATTCTAGGAGATAAAACATGCTGTGAGGAATCCTGAGCTGGCCACATGGAGAGGAGGAAGATGGAAAACAGAGAGGGAGAGGGAGAAAGAAGACAGAGATGTCTAACCAGTCCCTAGCTGTTCAAGCCATCCTGGTGACACTCCAGACACACAAACCAAGAAGCCACGGTGGGGGCTTCCCTGGTGGCTCAGTGGTAAAGAATCTGCCTGCCAAAGCAGGGGATGTGAGTTTGGTCCCCGATCTGGGAAGATCCCACGTGCTGTGGAGCAGCTAAGCCCAGGTGCCATAACTACTGAGCCTGTGCTCTAAAGCCCTGGAACTGCAACTGCTGCAGCCCGTGCACCTAGAGCCTGCATGCAGCAGCAAGAGAAGCTGCTGCAGAGACAAGCCTGTGCTCCACAGTGAGAGGGCAGCCCCTGCTTGCCACAATGAGATAAAACCTTCTGCAGCAATGAAGACCCAGCACTTCGTGGTTGTTCAGTCCCCAAGTCGTGTCTGACTCTTTGTGACCCCATGGACAGCAGCACACCAGGCTTCTCTGTCCCTCACCATCTTCCAGAGTGTGCCCAAGTTCATGTCCATGGAGTCGGTGATGCCATCCAATCGTCTTATCCTCTGTTGCCCTCTTCTCCTTCTGCCCTCAATCTTGCCCAGCATCAGGGTCTTTTGCAATGAGTCAGCTCTTCGAATCAGATGGCCAAAGTATTGGAGCTTCAGCATCATCACCAGCCCTTCCAATGAGTATTCAGGGTTTAATTTTTTTAAGATTGACTGGTTTTCTCTCCTTGCTGTCCAAGGGACTCTCAGGAGTCTTCTCCAGGCCCATGGTTCAAAAGCATCAATTCTTCAATTTGCCTAAAAAGTCAAAAAGGCTCAGCCAAAAATAGAGAAGCCATGGTGGACAGTCAACCCAGTTGAGCCTTCAGATGATTTCAAGCCCAGCTGTCTTCTGTTTATAAGCTTATGGGAAACACATGGGCCTGACAGAGGCAGTAACAAATTGCTGTTTTAGGCTGCAAAACTTGGGATGGTTGGTTGCATGCTAATATATAATTAGAGGAGACTGTGTGGGGTGGGGCAAACTCTCCTCCATGCGTCCTCTCTCTTCTCCAGCCAGCTATCCCAGGCAGGTGTTCTGTAAAACACCTGTAAAATGCTGACCTGGCAGCATTCCCTGTAAAAGCCAAAGCAGTCAGGACCTTTCAAGGCCTTCACTAGGAGCTAAGACACACTTCCTTCTGCCGGGGTCCCACCGGAAGGAATTGCGAAGTCACAAGGCAAAGGTCATGGATACGGGGAAGGCAGTCATCGGGGCCATTTTTGTGCTCCATCGACGACAGCCCAGCACAGCCTGTGGGGTCCTGTGAGCTGAGCTTTCCCAGACCCTACCCACAGAGGTGCACTAGAGTTCAGAGCAATCGCAATGGGATCATTTCAGGTGGTGATGCTGTGATCTGAAACACACATCACCTTTCTTAGCTGGAAAAGACTTCTAATGCCGATATTGTCCACCCCTCCCATTTTATACACGGAGGAGCCAGGGGTCAGAGATGCTGGAAGATTTCCTGAAGGCCTATGAACATCGAGGGTGGCAAGGGGTGGGGACGGGCCTGGAACCCAGCTGATCCAGCTGGGGAACCTTGGACCCCTCCTCTGAGCTTAGATTTGCTTCTGATGAAATTGGAGCTGTTGGTGCTCTTGGAAATACACATGTGGGGGCCACCTGGTGTGCCCACACACGTGGTCACACTGATGATTGTGATTGCAAGGTAGGAACCAGGCCTGTGTGGTTTCCTGACTACTAACTCAGTCCTCTTCCTGCCACATCCAAGGCCACTAGGTCAGCCTTCCTGTGCAGATTAACTCACACTCAGCAATACAAGCTCAGCGTCAATGTTGAGCTGCCCACAGCCTCCAGCAGGTGCCCGCAACAGCCATAGAACACAATGAGTGTCTTCTTTCTGGAAACGTCAGTTTTAACTGCTGTGTCTGTGTGTGTGTGTGTCTGTGTACAGGAATGTGTATGCCTGTAATAAAATCATTATCTTTTTCCTAACAATTCCCACATCATCATATCTGACAGAATAGATTTACTGTTTCTGAAAAATGCTGAATTTCTACACTATAGGCATGTGGTCTTGATTAGAGGAATCACAAACAGCTTATTGGTTTTCTTATTTTAAGGAAATAATGACAGAAAAGTTATACTATGTTGATAGGGTGTGGAAGACTCGAAGCAGGATTCTAGTTGGAAATGACGAAGAGAATATCGTTATTTAAAATTGTGTGTGTGCGTGCTGAGCTGTGTCCAACTGTTTGCGACCCCATGGACTCAGGCCTGCCAGGCTCTTCTGTGCATGGGATTTCCTAGGCTAGAATACTGGAGTGGGTTGCCTTTTCCTACTCCAGGGGATCTGTTGACCCAAGGATTGAACCCTGCATTGGCAGGCGGGTTCCTTACCACTGCCACCTTCTTCACCCCTGTGTCACCTGGAAAGCCTCATGTAAAAATTAACGGAAGTCTATGAAACAATTATGAGTAGGCTATAGAGTGAAAACAACCCCTTTGTAACAAATGCCATCTCAAGGAGATATCTGATTTCTAGAAAATAAGTCTAAAGGGTACAATCACTGTTTCAAGTGTCTTGACTAAAATGGTGTAGCATTTGAGACAGCTGTTCGAAAGCCTGTTTGGCTCCATAGGCAGCTCACTGGGCCCAATTCCCAGGTTTGAACCACTCTTTGAGCAGAGGCTGATGCATGGAGCCATGGTACGGGATGAGGGGTTAGCAATGCTCCCCGCATGACCCTGGACAGGTTAGTAAACTCTTAGGGGCTTGGTTTCCCTCCTTAAAATATAAACTGAACTAGAAAGCTCTGCTTCCTTCCTGCTGTGAGAAAGACCAGGACTTATGAGTGTGAAAACTCGGTTGGTGTGCCGGTGGGTGGCTACACACACACACTCACTACACTGAATGGAATAGGCTTATATTTCATTAAGTGCATTTTATAGCAATTTGAAATGAAGGCAGAGTCCAACAAACTAAAAGAAGTCATGACAAGTGCCCACGTGCATGGAGAAGGAAATGGCTACCCACTCTAGTGTTCTTGCCTGGAAAATCACAAGGATAGAGGAGCCTAAGGGTGCTACAGTCCATGGGGCTGCAGAGTCGGGCATGACTCAGCATGAACACATGCCCATGTACACAGACACACACACACACAGACACACACACACACACACACAGAGTTTGCACATCATCTTCTACAAAGAAGGTTGGGGAGCAGAGAGAGGTTTATGTCACATGTTCTTAGTGTTATTCTTATGTTGGAAGAGTTAGTTTTTCACCAGGATTTAAAGACTCAGGTTGGGTATCTTTAGTTATTTGGTAATCTTTCTATTCCACTTTATTTTTTAGCAGATTTTTTTTTATCCCAAATAAAAGAAAACTATGTTAGTTGCAGTGAAAGAGCTGCAGGAGCTCAGGTCTGCCCTGTGAGCTCTTTCAATGAGCCCTGAGCCCTGAGCCAGTCTTTGGGGGAGGGCTGTGTGCGCTGCAGGCACCCAGACAATGCGAAAGGCATGGGGCTTGTGATATTAGTTTTCATCAAATACTCATAGCTCACACTTAATGGCTCCTTTGCATGAAAACCTTTGACTGTCCAATTTTAGGGAGAAACACGGCTCTTTTCTTTTCTTGTTAACCATTCATCTCAGCTTCTGGGAAGACCTAAAACACCCTGTCTGTCTTTGTTGGAAACTTGTTTTCCCATCAAGACTGACCCCATTTCTTTGCACCGCTAGGTGCCAAGGTGTAGGGTAAGGGCCCCCAACACCCATGCTCACTCTGGTGGCTCAGACAGTAAAGAATCTGCCCACAGTGCAGGAGACCTGGGTTCGATCCCTGGATCGGGAAGATCCCCTGGAGAAGGAAACAGCAACCCACTCCAGTATTCTTGCCTGGGAAATCCCACGGACAGAGGAGCCTGGCAGAATACAGTCCCTGGGATTGCACAGAGTCGGACATGACTGAGCAACTAACACTTTCTTTAAAAACCTTCCCTGGTGGCTCAGACAGTAAAGAGTCAGCCTGCACTGCGGGAGACCCGGATTCAATCTCTGGGTCAGAAAGATGCCCTGGGGAAAGCAATGGCAACCCACTCCAGTGTTCTTGGCTGTAGAATCTCATGGACAGAGGAGCCTGGTGGGCTACAGTCTACGGGGTTGCAAAGAGCAACTGAACGACAACAAACAACAGCCAAATCATGTAGTCACTGCAGTAAACTTTTGGAAGGAATATTTGCAGTGAATGTAGTTAGCTGACTTCTTTTTTCCCCCAAAAGATGTGGTGAAATATACATACAATTTACTGTTTTATCCAGTTTTAGGTGTGCAGTTTGGCAGCATTCAGTATATTCGTCATTGTACCACCAACATCACCATCCATCGCTAGGACTCCTTCATCTTCTCTCATCACCCCAAAGAGAAATCCTGAATCCATTAAACACCAACTCTCCTTTTCTCCTTGCTCAGCCACTGCTCACCAGTGCTCTACTTTCTGTCTCTATGAATTTGCCTATTTTAGGTATTTCATACAATTAGAATTACACAGTACTTGTCTTTTAGGGACTCACTCCTCATGTAGCACGATGTCCTCAAGGTTTGTCCAAGCTGGAACATGTGTCAGAATTTCCTTCCTTTTCAGGACTGAATAGTATTCCATCAGATGGATAGACCACATTTTGTTTATCCATTCATCCTTCAGTGAACCCTCAGGTTGCTCCCATATTGTGGCTGTTTGTGAATAATGCTGCTATGGACATGGGTGTATGACTACCTCTTTAAGTATCTGCTTTCAATTCTTTTTTAAAAATTTTATATTAATTTATGTTTGGCTGTGCTTGGTCTTCATTGCTGAGTGGGCTTTTCTCTTTCTAGTTTTCTCTAGGCGAGCGGGGGCTACTCTCTAGCTGCAGTGCATGGGCTTCTCAGTGCAGTGGCTTCTCTGGTTGCAGAGCACCAGCTTCAGCAGCTGCAGCACACAGCCTCAGCAGCTGCAGCTCCCAGGTGCTAGAGCATAGGCTTAGTAGTTGTAGCACGTGGGCTTAGTTGCCCCGTGGCATGTTAGATCTTCCTGGACCAGGGATTGAACCCGTGTCTCCTGCATTGGCAGGAGGAACCTTTACTACTGAGCTACCAAGGAAGCCCTTTGCGTTCAATTCTTTTAGTTGCTTACCTAGATGTGAAATTGATGAATCCATGTTTAATTTTTTAAGGCACTGCCGAATTCTGAGTCTTGGGCTGGAGCATGTGGATGGCTGTGCATGGATCTTCTTTGAACCCCAGCTGACCCTTCAGGGGCAAAGAGAGGTTCTGGAGGGTGGGCAGTGGGGCATGAAACCATCCTTCCTGGAAATTGTTAATTCAGTGCCACCCAGTGCAGACCCCAGCTACTCCAGTGTGTTGGGTTTTTTTCTGCATGAATGTTCTGGAGTATAAGTACTGTGAGCTCTTTGCCAGACCCTGTACAGAGGGGCTATTAGGTATACTACATGGGAAGAAGAGGCTTGAAAATCTAAAAAGGTTGATCGTTAGCTCCGCCCCTCTGAGATGGAACCAGATGTGCACTACATAAGCTCTCCAGTTCTCAGATATCTCCATTATACAGGGAGCCAAGGTCCCCATTAGGGTGTGAAGAGTAGGAATTAGAGATGGTGTGTTCAAACAGAGTGGTGGTGATTGTTCATTCGCTAAGTCATGTCCACATCTTCACAACCCCATGGACTGTAGTACATCAGGCTTCCCTGTCCTTCAGTATCCCCCAGAGTTTACTCAAACTCGCGTCCATTGAGTCAGTGATGCCTTCCAACCATCTTATCCTCTGTTCCCCCCTTCTCCTGCCCACAATCTTCCCCCGCATCAGGGTCTTTTCCAATGAGTTGGCTCTTTGCATCAGGTGGACAAAGCACTGGACCTTCAGCTTCAGCACCAGTCTTTGCAGTGAATATTCAGGATTGACTTCCTTTAAGATTGACTGGTTTGATCTCCTTGCAGTCCAAGGGACTTTCAAGAGTCCTTTCCAGAACCACAGTTTGAATGCATCAATTCTTCAGCACTCAGTCTTCTTTACGGGCCAACTCTCACATTCGGTACATGAACGCTAGAAAAACCATAGCTTTGACTATACAGATTGGAAGGTAAACAGTCACAGCAGTTGGTCCAAAGGCAGCAGCTGGCAGGGCTGAGATTTGAAACTCTAAGCCTCTGATTCTGAACCTCATGCTCCTCCACTGCAGTTTACACAGACCCTGACTTAGTGTTTCTACCTGCAAAATGGGAACCAAATCTGATCCTCCCAGCTCAGCTGCCAGGCACCCTGGGGAAGGCTTGGGTCAGGAGACTGTCCTCTCTTGGCCCTGAAGGGGCCCTGACTTCATGTCAGGCATTGGGCTGAGATTCGCAAACTTCATCTTGTGATGCGTGTCTCCACCCTGGGCTTTTAAGGGAGGGGCCCCAGGATAGTTGCAGGAGTCTTTCTTGGAGAGAAGTCTGCTCAAGATGTCACAGCTGCAGCATGGTGGGGTGCGTTCTTTCTCTCCCGTCTCTGCTCCTGCCATTCTCCCTGGGCTCCGAGGGAGGCCGGGCAGCGTCTGGCAGGCTCCTGCTTGGTGCCGGGGCCTGGGGCTGACACCGCGGCTGGGGCTGCTGCTGTCTCTGCCCCGGTTTCCTGCGTCTGGATGGGTCTGAGCTTGCAAGCGGTTTCCTGTTTCTCTGCCGCTCAGGACTGGCCTAATTGGAAAGACATGTCGGCTGGTGTGTCCAGTGTGTGGCAGTGGAGACGCTGTGGGGGGGTGGCAGTGGGGTGCGGGGGGTCCACTTTGCTCCAGTCGTGTTTATAGAGGAATCTGGAAGCAGACACGCGGGAGGATTGAAGACAGATTTCAGGGGTGCTGAGAGTGTGGGGGATTCTCCATGGACCGCGTCACCCAGAGCATTTGGTGCAAAGCAGCTTGGAGCGGGCAGCACGGGAGCCTGTCCTCAGGTAGGCAGGGGCCCTGGCCC
Source organism: Bison bison bison (assembly GCF_000754665.1). NCBI lineage: Eukaryota > Metazoa > Chordata > Mammalia > Artiodactyla > Bovidae > Bison > Bison bison. The sequence continues at coordinate 4,884,602 of NW_011494874.1, forward strand.
TCCCAGTCTCTTTCCTGGTCAAGAGGTGAGTATGGTTCTGAGTCACAAAGGTGGGAGGACACATACGACCATGTGCTTTGTGGGCACCAAAGTGCAACACAGATGTCAGCCACTCTGAAGACCTGGGCTCAAAATCTGCCATGAACAAATACATATAACTTTTAGAATTTTGTTGTTCAGTTGCTCAGTCATGTCTGACTCTTTGCGACCCCATAGACTGCAGCACGCCAGGCTTCCCTGTCCATCACCAAATCCTGGAGCTTGCTCAAACTCATGTCCATTGAGTCAGTGATGCCAACCAACCATCTCATCCTCTGTCTTCCCTTTCTCCTCCTGTCTTCAATCTTCCCCAGCATCAGGGTTGAGCATTTGGGCTTCCCTGGGGGCTCAGCTGGTAAAGAATCTGCTTGCAATGTGGGACACCTGGGTTCAATTCCTGGGTTGGAAAGATTCCCCTAGAGAAGAGAATGCTACCCACTTCAGTAGTCCAGCCTGGAGAATTCCATGGACTGTATAGTCCACGGGGTCACAAAGAGTTGAACATGACTGAGTGACTTTCACTTTCATACGAGTTCAGTTGCTAAGTTGCATCAATCTTTTCTCAGCATCAGGATCTTTTCCAAGAAGTTGGCTCTTCACATCAGGTGACCAAAGTATTGGAGCTTCAGCTTCACCATCAGTCCTTCCAATGAATATTCAGGATTGATTTCCTTTAGGATTGATTGGTTTGATCTCCTTGCTGTCCAAGGGACTCTCAAGAGTCTTCTCTGACACCACAATTTGAAAACATCAATTCTTTAGCACCCAGTCTTCTTTGTGGTCCAACTCTCCCATCGGTACATGGTCCATTTAGCCCCCAAAGGCACATATCAGAGCATAAGTTGAAGTGTGCTGGGCCCCTTCAGAATGGGTAAAGAAGGGAACTCAAAGAAGACACCGAGAAGTATCTTATAAAGGAAGAAATAATCATGCTTTCCTACTGTCTGTGACTTAGAGTGTTCTTGATTTGGGCAAGAAATCTTCAGATTCTGATTTCAGCTTCTTGCTTTCAGATTTCATATAGAATCTAGAGAGAAGCCCTTTGCTCCATCACTGCCTCCCTCCTATACATGTCTGAAAAGCCTCAGTTTCTTCACCTGCCAAATGGCCACCCAGGCATGGGTCTTGAGGATTGAAAGGGATCATGAGACTAAGAGTTCAGCATGCCCTCAACTGCTATGGAATTCTCTGGCTGCTGGTCTTTTTGCTTCCCAAATAAGTTGTTGATTCAGAGACTATAAGAAAATCCTGATACGCTGATTGTCATTGTATGGTTTTGTCCAGCTCTTTCCCATAAGCTTACCTGGAAGAGATGACAGCCATGAAAAGAAGCTGCCCTTGGATTGGTGGCCAGTGGCTGGTGCCATGCCTCTGGGATTCAGTTTCTTTCCACAAGTTCTTCCCCTAAGTTTCTGTACAGCAGACCTCCTTGTTTCTGCCCTGGGGCTCATTCGCGAGGCCAGATGTCACGCTGTGACGTGGTCACCCACGTGACTGAGGGAACCCTGGCTGACTCAAGTGGCAGTCCATCCCCGCTGTGTGGTGACTGGCTGCCGGGACACAGGTTTAGGCTCAGCTCATGCTGGTGCACTGATCAGTATCCCCCAGAGCTCAGCGATGGGGAACTCCCCTCTCCCTACACCCACCACCCTTTGGGTGTGACAGAGGGTCCCAGCTTTGTGCAGAAGGCCCTGGGGTGTGAAAGGTGTGTTGACCAGAAGGTCCAGCCCTTCGCTTCTCCTTGCAGCCACAGAGTTCACTGACCAGGCCAGCTGGCTGCCACAGTGCACCCTTCACCCCCGGGATGGCAGGAGGTCAGAAGGGAGGGACTCCCAGCTGGTTCTCAGTAAAAATGGCAAAGCAGGCACTGTTTTTCTGATTTTGAAAAGACAATGAGATGTAGCAAGGGTTTTGCCGTCAGACTGGAGCAACGCAGACATTCAGCAGCTGTGTGTCTGGGACAAGCTGGCTCGCTCCTCCAATGTCAGTTTTGCTCATTTGTAAAAATGAGGATGAGGCTGTGTGCACACATGCCTGAGTGTGCATGTGGGTGGGATGATCAGTAGAGAGGAAGGTACCAAGCACGGGATCTACCGCATGCTAGGGGTTCCATAAGGTCAAATTCACTCCCTGCTCCTTTTCCCCAGAGTATGCTGTGGAAAGCTTCTCAATCTCTTTTAGCAGCTTCAAAATCTCTTTTAGCAGAAATTGAAAAAAAAATTGTTTTCTTATTTGAAGTGTACTTGATTTACAGTGCTGTATTAATTTCAGGTGTGCAGTGGTTGAGTTACACACACGCACACATTTTGTATGTATATATTTAGGAATCTGAGAGATATGTATAAATCATATGTATGATATATGTATATATATATGCATGCTTGCTAAGTCACTTACGCATGTGTGCCAAGTTGCTTCAGTTCTGTCTGACTCCTTGCGACCCCATGGACTGTAGCCCACCAGGCTCTTCTGTCCATGGGATTTTCCAGGCCAGAATCCTGGAGTGGGTTGCCATTTCCTCCCCTAGGGGATCTTCCCAACCCAGGGATCCAAACTGCATCTCTTAGGTCTCTTTCATTGGCAGGCAGGTTCTTTACCACTGGCATCACCTTTTCCCTTACAAAATATTAAGAATAGTTCCTTATGCAATACAGTAGGTGCTTGTTGGTTGTCTATTTTATATAGTAGTACGTGCATGTTACTCCCAAATTCCTAATTTATTCCTCCCCTACCAAACCCTTCCCTTCTGGTAACCCTAATTTGTTTTCTATGTCTGTGAGTCTGTATCTGTTTTGTAAATAAGTTCATTTGTATCATTTTTTTTTTAGATTCCACATATAAGTGATATCATATGATATTTGTCTTTCTTTTCTGACTTACTTCACTTAGTACGATCATCTCTAGGTTCATTCATGTTGCAAATGACATTATTTCGCTCTTTAATGGCTGCATAGTATTCCGTTGTGTATGTACCACACACCTTCCTCATCCATTCCTCTGCCGCTGGACACTTAGGTTGCTTGTGTGTCTTGGCCACTATAAATAGTTCACCAGTGACTTATCACGCACCTGCAGTGTGCCAGGCATTGCACTAAGCCATAGGAAAGCAACTGAGGCTGCCTTAGATCCTTGAACCACGAGGGTTGAATCTTCTGAGGAAGACATCCATGCAATCACCTCCAGGAAGGTCCAGGGCCATAGCAGGGGAAGTGTACATGCTCTGGGGGCACTAGGGAGGGTTGGTGACCCTTCTATTGTTCAATGAATATTTCTTAAAACCTTCCATGTGCCAGGCTGTCCAGCAGGCATTTGACAGGCTAGGATGAAGTATCCGTGGTTGCGCTCTCAAGGAGATCATGGTCCAGTGGGTCGTGTACACATGTGAACAGTTTCAGTGTTTTAGATGGAGACCCCACTGGTGAGACACTGGGGCAGAAATACACCTCTGAAGGCATTACCTCATACAGAGTCTTCTACCACTTTTACCCTGAACAGCATACCCTTGACTCTGATGAAGATCTGGGTGTAAATAATTTCTTGGCTTTCTTTCTTTAAAATTTTTATTTTTTAATACAATTAAGAGTTACACTCCATCTACAGTTATTAGAAAATATAGGCTATCTTCCCCATGTTGTACAATACATCTTGTAGCCCATCTCAATGCTTTTGAATCGTGGTACTCAAGAACTCTCTTGAGAGACCCTTGGACTGCAAGAAGATCAAACCAATCAACCCCAAAGAAAAGCAACCATGAATTTTCACTGGAAGGACTGATGCTGAAGCTCCATACTTTGGCCACTTGATGCAAAGGGTTGACTCATTGGAAAAGACCCTGATGCTGGGAAAGATGGAAGGCAGGAGGAGAAGGGGACAGCAGAGGATGAGATAATTAGATAGCATCACTGACTCAATGGAATGAATTTGAGCAAACTCTGGGAGATAGTGGAGGACAGAGCAGCTTGGCATGCTACAGTCTATGGGGTCCCAAAGAGTCAGACATGACTTAGCAACTGAACAACAGCAACTCATCTTACACCTGATAGATTGTACCTCCCACTTCCCAGCCCTGTATTTGCCCCTCCCCCTCGTCCCCAACAGTTGCCACTAGTTCATTCTCTGTATCAGTGAGATTGCTTCTTTTTTGTTGTGTGTACTACTTTGTAGAAAATTTTTAAAGAGATGGGAATACCAGACCACTTTACCCTGCCTCCTGAGAAACCTGTATGCTGATCAAGAAGCAACAGTTAGAACCAAACATGGAACAATGGACTGGTTCAAAATTTGGAAAAGAGTACATCAAGGTTGTATATTGTCACCCTGCTTATTTAACTTATATGCAGAGTATATCATGTGAAATGCCAGGCTGGATGAATCACAAACTGGAATCAAGATTGCCAGGAGAAATGTCAACAACCTCAGATAGGCAGATGACACCACCCTAATGGCAGAAAGCAAACTAAAGAGCCTCTTGATGAGGGTGAAAGACGCGAGTGAAAAAGCTGCCTTAAAACTCAACATCAAAAAAAACCAAGATTATGGCATTTGGTCCCATCATTTCATGGCAAATAGTTGGGAGAAAAATGGGAACAGTGACAGATTTTTTTTTCTTGGGCTCCAAAATCACTGTGGATGGTGACTGCAGCCATAAAGTCAAACAATGCTTGCTTCTTGGAAGAAAAGCTATGACGAGTCTATACAGTGTATAAAAAAGCTGAGACAAATATGACAAATATGGTCAAAGCTATAGTTTTTCCAGTAGTAATGTATGGATGTGAGAGCTGGACCACACTCATCATGTATGGATAAGAGAAGGCTGAGAACTGAAGAACTGATGCTTTCAAACAGTGGTGATGGAGAAGACTCTTGAGAGTCTCTAGGACTACAAGGAGATCAAACCAGTCATTTCTAAAGGAAATCAACTCTGAATACTCATTGGAAAGACTGATGCTGAAGCAGAAGCTCCAATACTTTGGTCACCTGGTGGGAAAACCCAACTAATTGGAAAAGACCCTACTTCTGGGAAAGATTGAGGGAAGGAGGAGAAGGGGGCGACAGGATGAGATGGTTGGATGGCATCACTGACTCAATGGACATGAGTTTGAGCATGTACTGAGGGACAGGGAAGGCTGGTGAGCTGCAGTCCATGGGGTCACAGAGTCAGACACAACTAAGTGACTGAACAAGAAACTCTGTCGTACCCTTTAGATTCCACATGTAAGCGATATCGTACAGTGTCTGCCTTTCTCTGTCTGACATTTCACTTAGCACAGTGCCCTCCAAATCTTGACTCTACTAGTTGAGATTATAATGGTCAACGTTCACCTTGGTTTGCCATTTGTGGCAAATAGGCTGAGGAATTCTAAGGATTCAGCCCACGTCTGGTTTGGAATTTTATCTGTGCTGACCTGTTAGGTCTATACATTGTTGTTGTTCAGTTGCTAAGTTGTGTGACTCTTTGCAACCCCATAGACTGTAGCCTGCCAGGCACCCCTGTGCAAGCAATTCTCCAGGCAAGAATACTGGAGTGGGTAGACATTCCCTTCTCCAGTGGATCTTCCCAACCCAGGGATTGAGCCTGGTTCTCCTGCATTGCTCGAAGATTCTTTATCATTTGAGCCATAAGGGAAGTCCATAGATCTATACATGCTGCTGCTGCTGCTGCTGCTAAGTGGCTTCAGTCATGTCCAACTCTGTGCGACCCCATGGATGGTAGCCCACCAGGCTCCCCCATCCCTGGGATTCTCCAGGCAAGAACACTGGAGTGGGTTGCCATTTCCTTCTCCAATGCATGAAAATGAAAAGTGAAAGTGAAGTTGCTCAGTGTCCAACTCTTAGTGACTGCATGGACTGCAGCCCACCAGGCTCCTCCGTCCATGGAATTTTCCAGGCAAGAGTACTGGAGTGGGTTGCCATTGCCTTCTCAGAGCTATACATGCTGCTGCTGCTGCTAAGTTGCTTCAGTCATGTCCGACTCTGTGCGACCCCATGGACTGCAGCCCACCAGGCTCCTCTGTCCATGGGATTCTCCAGGCAAGAACAATGGAGTGGGTTGCCATTTCCTCATCCGATGCATGAAAGTGAAAAGTCAAAGTGAAGTTGCTCAGTCATGTCTGACTCTTAGCGACCCCATGGACTGCAGCCTACCAGGCTCCTCCATCCATGGGATTTTCCAGGCAAGAGTACTGGAGTGGGGTGCCATTGCCTTCTCCACAGATCTGTACATAAGTAGGCATAAAGAGACCAAGGAGATGAAATAGCTTTCACTTCCCATAAAGAGACCAAGGAGATGAAATAGCTTGGCCAGTGGTAGAGGAGTAGTTTCAAATCTAGGTTTATTTGTGTGTCCAAACCACATGGGTTTTGTTTTAGTTGCTACTTGCCTCCCTGGGTGGGAATACATGATATTCACTGTCTTCATTCTCACTTCGAACTTGCCCTGAGACCAAGTGCAATGGATTTCCATGTGTTTCCACCTTTGGAGAAGGGATGCTGTCTAAGAATTGAGCACATCTCTCAAGCAGTGGTGCTGGAATCCCCAGATCCCAAGGACACTGTTTTCCTGACCATATTCGGAGGGAGCCCATTGCTTGGTGTTTGTCTAATTGATCCCAGGGCCTGGCAGTTGGGAGCCAACACAAGGCATCTGCTGACTGTATGCCATTCTATTTTTTGAGTTGGGATTCACAGGAAAGTGAAACCACATTTGTTTTTTACAGCCAAGTAGGTGGTGAGGCTCGGCATTTGAACAATGGGTTGGCTCCTTGACCACCAGGCCAGGCACAGTCATATTTGGTAAGATGTGGGGCAGGAAATAATTATTTATCGGTCCATTTATTTTCAGGGCTCTGGGTAACAGGCCATGAATCCAAATATGGTCTGAAGAAAGCTTTGGTCCCATTATATACTGTCTTCTCCTGGCCCTGGCTTTTTGAGCTTTGACAGTTGGCCTTTAAACAATTCAAACTATGTCTTCCAATGTGATGAATGTCATTAAACACATAGACACACATGTCCGCTTGCACACACAGCTTTTTAAAAAGAGGGCTCTAAAATTAGGAGATTGGGATTAATATATACACACCATGCTGCACTATGCTAAGTCAGCCCATATACACACTCAGATCAGATCAGTCGCTCAGTCGTGTTCGACTCTTTGCGACCCCATGAATCGCAGCACGCCAGGCCTCCCTGTCCATCACCAACTCCCAGAGTTCACTCAGACTCACGTCCATTGAGTCAGTGATGCCATCCAGCCATCTCATCTTCTGTCGTCCCCTTCTCCTCCTGCCCCCAATCCCTCCCAGCATCAGAGTCTTTTTCAATGAGTCAACTCTTTGCATGAGGTGGCCAAAGTACTGGAGTTTCAGCTTCAGCATCATTCCTTCCAAAGAAATCCCAGGGCTCATCTCCTTCAGAATGGATTGGTTGGATCTCCTTGCAGTCCAAGAGACTCTCAAGAGTCTTCTCCAACACCACAGTTCAAAAGCATCAATTCTTCGGAGCTCAGCCTTCTTCACAGTCCAACTCTCACATCCATACATGGCCACAGGAAAAACCATAGCCTTGACTAGACGGACCTTTGTTGGCAAAGTAATGTCTCTGCTTGCTTTTGAATATGCTATATACACACTGCTTTATATAAAAGAGATAATTAGTAAGGACCTATTGTGTAGCCTAAGGAACTCTACACAATATTCTGTAATAATGGATGTGGTAAAATAATCTGGAAAAGAATGGACATGCTCAGTTGCTCACTCATGACCAATTCTTTGTGGCCCCATGGACTGTAACCTGCCAAGTTCCTCTTTCCATGGGATTTCCCAGGCAAGAGTGCTGAGTGGGTTGCCGTTTCCTTCTCCAGAGGATCTTCCTGACCAAGGGATGGAACCTACATCTCCTGCATTTTAGGCAGATTCTTTATGGCTGAGCCACCAGGGAAGCCCTCCTTCTCCATACATATATTTTGTTGTTCAATCACTAAGTCATGCCCGACTCTGTGACCCCATGACCTGCAGCACACCAGTCTTCCTTTTCCTTCACTATCTTTCAGAATTTGCTCAAATTCAAGTCCATTGAGTCAATGATACTATTCAACCTTCTCATCCTCTGTCACCTATTCTCCTCTTGCCCTCAATCTTTCCCAGCATCAGGGTCTTTTCCAATGAGTCAGCTCTTTGCATCAGGTGGCCAAAGCATTGGAGTTTCAACTTCAACATCAGTCTTTTTGATGAATATTCAGGGTAGATTTCCTTTGGAATGATCTCCTTTCTGTCTAAGAGACTCTCAAGAGTCTTCCCCAGCATCACATTTCAGAGCGTCAGTCTTTGATGCTCAGACTTCTTTATGGTCCAATCCTCACTTCTGTACATGACTACTGGAAAAACCATTATATATGTGTGTGTGTATAAGTGATTCACTTTACTGTATACCTGAAACTAAGACAACTTTGTAAGCCAACTAAACTCTAACAAAAATCCTAAAAAAAAAAAGACAAAGCTCTAAGGAATCTTCATGTGGTTTGAGCACTGAACAGATAATTGACTCTCAGAATTTTGGGTTAAAGGAGGACTTTGGGGTCAGAGCTGAGTTGGAACACTGGGTTCATCAATTACTAGTTCTAGAACACTGTTTAAGATCTGACTTCTAATCTTAATGACCTCATCTGTAAAATGGGCATAAGAGTTCTTACTCAAAAAAGCACTCCAAGGCAAAATGAGATGATGCTCTTTGAAGCACCTTGATACATGGAAGATGTCTATACTGGTTGGATAGTGTCTGCCAAAGTCATGTCCATCCTAGGACCTCAGAACATGCACTTATTTGGCAACATGGTTGGTGCAAATGGAATTTTAATAAGTGTGGGATCACACTCAAGTTGCATGGGCCTTTGATCCAATATGACTAGTGTCCTTATAAGAAGAGAAGACACAGATTCAGAGATGAAGGGCGTGTGATGATGGAGGCGGAGACTGGAGTGATATAGTTGCAAGTCAAGGAATACTAAGGACTGATGGCCATCACACACAACAAGTTAGGAGGAGAAAGGCAAGATCTCCTAAGAGCCCCAGAGGGGTCAATGTGGCCCTGTTGACACCTTGATTTCAGACTTCCAGCCTCCAAAACCGTGAGAGAATAAATCTCTGTGTTTTAAACCACCCAGCTTGTGGTGACTGTGTTACAGCAGCTCTGGGAGTCTAATACCTGCCCCAGTAAATATTTGTATAAAGAGTCTACTTCAGAATCTGGCACAGAAAGTCTGCATTTCTCATCTGCCTACACTTGGTGCCTGGAGAGGCACCAAGCCTTGGAGGATGTAAAAATGATGAGTCAGGCTCCCTGACCTCCAAGGACCCAGTTCATCAAAAGCTAATTATCCCCTCTCCATTTAGTTCTCTGCAAACAGCTCAGCACAAACCAAACCAACCAAACAAACAGAAAACCAATCTACTTCACATGCATTTTCATACTATGAAAATTTAGGGCATTGGTTTATTTCGCGAGGAGGCTACATATACACATTCCACCGACATATGTGCTTACCTATTGAGTTCCGTGTGTCCCATTCATATCCCGCCTGAGGTTCACGGAGATGTTCTGAGATGCCACGCTCTTCCCAGGTGGTCTGCGGCCTTCAAATCTCTGAGTGGGCAAAGGTAATTTATGCAGACATATATCACGCCTTAGAAAGGCCAATGCCATTTCACCAGGCCCCTGTGAACACTTAGGGCTGACAGTGCCTAAATAAACTGGTTTATTTACTGCAGTAGTTACCTGTTAAAGACTAGCCGTTACGTTAAGTAACACTGAGTGCCCAGACTAATAAATTTACAGCGTGCCTGTTTGTTTTACTGGAGAATTTATTGCAGCAGTAATAATTGTCAGAGGGTGAGCCTGGTGAATGGGCTGGTGCTTTTATGCGGGAGGATCTATCACACGGGAGGATCCATCAGCAGATCAACTTCCTGGCAGTCACATGGAGGGGGCTCTTGTGTCACCAAATCAAGCACTTGAATCTTGACTTTGGGTGGACTGAAGGGGAACACAGGATCCAGCTTCTTGGGGGCAAGACCATCTCTTCTGAGCGACTCAGATAAATGTGAGTGACAGGCTGTGGGTATGAATTTCAGAAGCCCTTTGGAGACTAACTTTCATGGGTTTGAGGGGGGCTTTGGGCCAGCCAGGAGAGGTGGGTGCCCAGGTTTTGAGCCTTGGCTAAGTGGAGGGTGGCTAGTGGAAAAAAACACGTGGAATATGTGGACTCTTCTACTCCCTACTCTTCACTGAGCTTGGCTCTCTGTTTTCAGTCCGGGTTGGCGCCAGGAGGTGTGAGGCAGCGCTGTGTAATAGTTTGAAGCAGAGACTTTGGGTTAGATGTATACACGCTCAGGTGCTCAGTTGTGTCCAGCTCTTTGCGAACCCGTGAACTGTAGCCCTCCAGGCTCCTCTGTCCATGGGATTCTCCAGGAAAGAATACTGGAGTGGGCTGCTATTTCCTCCTCCAGAATATCTTCCTGACCCAGGGCTCAAACCCATGTCTCCTATATCTCCTGCATTGGCAGGTGAATTCTTTACCACTGCACCGCCTGGGAAGCCCTTGGACAAAATGTATGAGATTTCTAGGTCATGCATTCCTCCTCTGAAAAACTGGGATAAAATAATCATCTACCGTGTGACGTTTTTGACCAGAAGAGAAGCTCTTCCAAGGTCCAGGACCTAAGACATACTTAATAAATGTCAACTTCCAATGCTATTTTGATTGATTTCTTATAGACTTTTGGCACAAGACAAGAGGGAAACAAGGGAAAGAATATCTAGTCTGGCTCTTTCCTCTCTGCCTTTGTGCAGAAGGGGAAACTTTTCACCTGAAAGGGTCAGTGACTTGCCCAAGGTGGTTCCGCAAATGTGTGGCCATCTTGGTAAGAAACCAGGAGGTCCCCCAAGTCCTAACCTTAACTTTGAGTTATTAATTCATCCTATAAATGATTCCTGAGCACCTTCTGTGGCCTCAGCAGAGCTGGAAGAAGAGATGGAAGACCTTCTGTTACCCTGCCAGGTGGAGCCTCAGACACCTCTGGATCCCAGGTGTTAATCACAGAACCTGGTACAAAGTGTAGGAGCAGAAGTTGTTTATTGTTCTGTTGTGTCTGACTCTTTGCAACCCCATGGACTGCAGCACACCAGGCTTCCGTGTCCTTCACTATCTCCCCGAGTTTGCTCAAACTCATGTCGGTGATGCCATCCAACCATCTCATCCTCTGTCGTCCCTTCCCCTCCTGCCTTCAATCTTTCCCAGTATCAGGGTCTTTTCTTTTCTAATGAGTCGACTCTTCACATCAGGTGGCCAAAGTTTTGGAGCTTCAGCTTCAGCACCAGTCCTTCCACTGAATATTCAGGTTTGATTTCCTTTAGGACTGAGGGGCAGGAGAGGTTTCTGAAATGAAGAAATGATAATTTCTGCCTCACAGGGTGAGCAGTGTGATGATAAATACAAGCAAAACATTTTGAGGAAATTTGGGGTAGGGTCCATGTGTCCTCAGGATGGGAAGGCTTTCTAGAGCAGGAATATCCTCTTTTTGTCTTGACGGTGATGAGGAGCTAGCCACGCAGACAACAGGGTGGGGAATACAAACTGAAAGCAGCACGTGCAGATGGTCTTTGAAGTCAGACAGAAATCTACCAGTGCCACCTGTAACCTGGGCCTGGTTAGCTGGGCAGGTGAGCTGTGTGTTGGGAGCGGGCATGTCTTGAAGAATTCCCACTGGCTGTGCCTTCTGCACACTCCCTGTTAGGATCCCATGAGGCACTGTTTGTCAGACAGGGTAGAGATTATCCTACCTCGCAGGAAACTGAGGCTTGGATGCTCAAGCAATTGGTTTAATGGTAGCATTTATTCATTCGTTTATTCCACAGAGAGCCAAGTGCCTAATTTGTAGAGGCCAATGAACACTGAAAATGAGAAACATTTCTCCACCAAACTAAGAATCTCACAATAGCAATGTGCTAAGTTGCTTCCATTGTGGCTGACTCTTTGTGACTCTGTGGACTGTAGCCTGCCAGGCTCCTCTGTCTATAGGAATTCTCCAGGCAAGAATATTGGAGTGGGTTGCCATGACCTCCTCCAGGAGATTTTCTCAACGCAGGGACTGAACCCGCATCTCTTATGTCTCCTGCATTGGTAGGTGGGTTCTTTACCACTAGTGGTATCTGGGAAGTGTCCCACAATAGCTGTGTGCATGTGTGTGTGTGCACATATGTGTGCATGTGTGCATGTGTGTGCCGGTCACTTCAGTTGTGTCCAACTCTTTGTGACCCAAGCAGAGCTTAATTCAAGTGAAGGGCCCATCTGAACTTGGGGCCATGTATATCTGCACAAGTCCCAGGCCCATGAGGTCAGTCTTGGTGCCACAGATATTAATTGGGTGATTACTATATGCCAGGGGCAGTTCCAGGCACTGGGGGCATGGTAGAGAACAACCAGAGGTGGTGCTTTGTTTCCTACAGTCTAGAGGGGGAGAGACACAATAGACAAGTAAAGGAATGAATGAACCAGTCAGTTTCAGATAATGGTAAGAGTCAAGAAGGAGACAAAGAGTTTCAGGGGTGGAGTGGAAAGGTCATCACAAAGGCCTTGCTGAGGTGATGAGCTGATGTCTGGATGGAGAGATTCTGTAAAGATTTGGGGGAGAAGCACTTTTAGGCAAAGAAAAAGCAAAGGTCTCAGTGGTAAAGAATCTGCCTGCAATGCAGGATGTGCTAGTTCAAGCTCTGGTCCAGGAAGATCCGCTGGAGAAGGAAATGGCAGCCCACTCCAGTACTCTTGCATGGGAAATCCCATGGACAGAGGAGCTTGGTGGGCTATAGTCCATGGGATCGCAGAGAGCTGGGCAGGACTGAAGAGACTAAGCAACAACAGCAGTGAAGTAGGAAGAAGCTTGGAGCATTTGGAAGTAGACACTGTGCTGGTGTGGCTGTCAGGGCAGGGAGGTGACTGCAGCCAGATGCCCAGTTTCTGTGGGACTCGTGAAGACGCTAGGTTTTGCTCTAAAAGCAGTAGGAGGCACTGGACAGTATCCAGGAGGGGTGGACTGAAGCCGAGAGGCCTCTGTTCCAAGATGGCGCATCACCAACCTCTCTTCTCAGCGGTCTGAGCTCCAGGGGCTCAGGGGATTCTAGTTGGCAGTATGACTCATCCGATAGTGACTGGGGGAGGGTTGTTTCTGACCCACAAACTTTAGGAGAGCAGTAGACAACCACATATGTAGCTGTCCTGTAACCTGGGCCCACGAAACCATGAGAAAATGGGGATGGATGACTGTGTGCCCAGGGGCCTTAATCACTTGTCCCTCCGGCTCTTCTCTGATGCTAAGCTTGGTGACAAAAGTAAATAATTGTTAGACTTCCCTGGCAATCCAGTGGTTAAGACTCCCAATTCCACAGAGAAGGAGAAATGTCCTATGACATCCCTTATATGTGGAATCTAAAAAGAAATGATACAAATGAACTTATTACAAAAAAAGAAAGAAACTAATGGACTTAGAGACCAAACTTAATGTTTGCTGGCCTGGGGGTGGGGGAAAGGATAGTTAGGGATTTGGGGATGGATATGTACACACTTGGAGAAGGCGATGGCACCCCACTCCGGTGCTCTTGCCTGGAGAATTCCACGGGCGGAGGAGCCTGGTGGGCTGCAGTCCATGGGGTGGCTAGGAGTTGGATACGACTGAGCGACTTCACTTTCACTTTTCCCTTTCATGCATTGGAGAAGGAAATGGCAGCCCACTCCAGTGTTCTTGCCTGGAGAATCCCAGGGTCAGGGGAGCCTGGTGGGCTGCAGTCCATGGGGTCGCAGAGAGTCAGACACGACTGAAGTGACTTAGCAGCAGCATGTACACACTGCTGTATTTAAAATGGATAAACAACAAGGATCTACTGTATAGCATATGGAACCCTACTCAATGCTATGTGGCAGCCTGGATGAAAGGAGAGTTTAGAGGAGAATGGATGCGTGTATATATATGGCTGGGTCCCTTCACTGTCCACTTGAAACTATCACAATATTGTTAACTGGTTATACACCAAAATAAAATAAAAAGTTTAAAGAAAAAAGACTCTGCACTTCCAATGCAGGGAGTGGAGCTTTGATCCCTGGTCAGGGAACTAATATCCCATTTGCCTCAGGGTCAAAAAATGCAAATGAAAACAACAGAAGCAATATTGTAACACATTCAATACAGACTTTAAAAATTATTTACATGAAAAGGGAAATAATTGTTCTTTTATTAAAAATTCTGATAATTATTAAAAAATGCAAGCAATTAAAAGAAATGAAAAAGTTAAAAAAGTCTAATTTCAAATCACTCAGGAGTAACAATTGTCAAAACTTGGTAATTATTATTCAGGCACTTTAATGCATATAATATTAATAGGAAACATTACAGTACAGCTAGAAAGAATATTTATAGAAAAAAGTAATTATGAATTCAATAAAAATCAAATGTATTTTTCATTTTATTTATAAAGAATAACTCGATCTTTAGATAAATATTTCTTCATTAAAAATGAGAGAAAAGTTTTGGAAAAACTTGAGATTTTTTTTAGAAAAATATCTGAAGGTTAAAGAGCATCTATTGATTTTTACTATGAAAGAGTCAGTATTTCCTTTCTCACTTCTCTCTAGCCCTTGATTTAAGTTAGTTACATTGCTATTTTTTCTTGAAGTATAATGTATTACTTGCTCTGTAAACTTTGATCTTCAATTAAGAAAACTTTCTTTCAAGCTATCATTGAATAGTTTCTTGAGTCCTTTCTTCAGAAGCATGAATTATAAGTACACTGACTCTTATTTAGCTTTTCAAATTTATAAGCTTCCTGTAATGCTTTTTGTTGCTTTCCTTTTCCATTGTATTTTGTGTTATTTCTTCAAGTTTACACTCCAGTTTTCTTAGGATTTTTTTTAATGTGGACCATTTTTAAAGTCTTCGCTGAATTTGTTGCAGTACTGCTGCTTCTTCTTTTTAATCTTTTTGGTCGTGATCTTAGCTCTCTGACCGGGGACCAAAGCCATGCCGTCTACACTGGGAGGTGAACTCTTAACCACTGGACTGCCGGGGAAATCCCTATTCTCCAACTTTTACAAAAAAATCAATTGTGTTTATCTGTTTTTCTTACTTCTAAAATGATTTCCATCTCTAATACTGTTTTAAAAATTATTTTCTGGATTATCAATTCTTTTACTATCTGATAATCTTTTCTTTGAACCAGTGTATGCCTTCCTTTAATTCATTTATAGAAAGGAAAAATTACCTCAAAACTATGCAGAATTGTTTTTCTAAGCTCCTTTTCCATCAACTTGAAAAACTCCCCCTGCAATAGACATGCATATCTTTTGTTAATATTTCTTTTGGTATTACTAACAATTTTTTTTTTGGTATTACTTTGGCCACCTGATGCAAAGAGCCAACTCATTGGAAAAGACCTTTATTCTGGGAAAGACTGAAGGCAGGAGAAGGGGACGACAGAGGACGAGATGGTTGGGTGGCATCACGGACTCAATGGACATGAGTGTGAGTAAACTCTGGAAGATGATGAAGGACCTGGAAGCCTGACATACTGCAGTCCCTGGGGTCACAAAGAGTCAGGCACAACTGAGTAACTGAACAACAAAAGCAAACATCTTTTCATAGCTAAAATTTTTTCAGGTTACCTGTAGACAAATGACATGAAGGATGGGGGTAAACTGAGCTAAAGAAATTGAAGTCACAACTCTGGGACAATCAGATCTTTCATCCTATTCACAAGGCTTACTATTTCTCTCATGCCCTGGAGAGGTCTTGCCTGAATTTTCAACATTCAGGATTTTGCTATGGCTACCAGCATGGCCACAAATTCTCTGTGCTACAGTCATGAACTTGCTGCCACCTTTCATTCCTGGAGATCCACTTGATATCTACCCATATTCATCAGCTAAGAGGTAAGGACATGACCATTATGGAGCTCACTCTTCTTTAGACAATCCGGTGTTCTTGGACAGGATCTCTAAAAAGGCATTTTCTACCTCTCCTGCATTTAACACACAACCCTAGATCTTTAATCAAATATCCGCTGGTTACATTGCTCAAACATTTGGCATCTTAGGGCCAGTACATTATTCCTGAGATCAAAGCTTGAGTGTGTCATTGCTGGACATCCTCCACCACGTAGGTTCAGACCAGGTGGTATTTGGCAGGTATGTTCCATAGTTTACGGTTTAAAGTGGTGGTAATACCCTTGCATCATTTGAAGATATGATCGTCTCATTCATTTTTTAAAAACTACTATTTTTGGTACTGTTTAAGAGTTGAGAGTAGAGAAAAAAAATATCATTTTCTCCACCATCTTCAAGAGAACAATTGCTGTGACTCTCAGAGTACGAGACTGCAAAAGAGACACCGATGTATAGATCAGTCTTATGGACTCTGTGGGAGAGGGAGAGGGTGGGGAGATTTGGGAGAATAGCATTGAAACATGTATAATATCATGTGTGAAACGAGTCGCCAGTCCAGGTTCGATGCACGGTACTGGATGCTTGGGGCTGGTGCACTGGGACGACCCAGAGGGAGGGTAGGGGAGGGAGGAGGGAGGAGGGTTCAGGATGGGGAACACAGGAATGCGGGTATACCTGTGGCAGATTCATTTCGATATTTGGCAAAACTAATACAATATTGTAAAGTTTAAAAATAAAATAAAAGTTAAAACAAAAATAAAAGAGATGAGAATCCAAGGCCTATACATCTCCGTAAACAGAAGACAATCTAGTTTGAGAATTTGGGCTAAAAAGCCAAGGGGTTGCAGGTCAATATTTACATTGTGGCCACGTTTGCTAAATGGAACTTGAGCATGACAATGATAATATTGACTACAGCAGGTTGAATGCTCACTCGGGTCCGGGCACTCGGCCAGGTTCTTTGTTGATTTCACCTCTAATCCAAACAACAATCCCTGTGAGGTGAGGCTTGTTTACCCCACCCTACTGGAGAGGAAAGAGGAACCCAGGAATAAAAGATCATCTGACTGAATGATACACCACTGATCTTACATTCAAGATCAAGTACACCAACTTCAAGCCCCACTCTTGTTTTTTTTCCCCTATATGTTACATGTTAGATCTTAAAATAAAATTTTAAGATAGTTGAAACTGCAGGGGACCTAATAATTCTTTTTTTTTTTCCTCTGCTCTCTTTCCATTGAGTTTAATTTTCAGCGGCTATGTTAATAACCTCTTGTGGCTGCTTTGACATCAGGCCCCCTCTCCTGGCTACTCTTGCCCTGACTTACTTATTATCAACATCTGTTCATTAACTAGTTTCTAATGAGAATTATTAAGAGGTGCTTGGATAAGAAGGGTCTCTTATTGGTACTTCTACAGCTGCTATTAACTGACTCAAGAATTCAGTCTATCTCCAACTGATATGTTTTGCACCAGCCTGAAGAGAACCAACATAAAAAGTTTGTAAACTTGACCATGGCATCCTTTAACTCATTCAGGCAATGCAAATAAAATAATGAGAGAAAAATACATTGAAAATATATGCTGTCTTAATCTTCCAATTCTCTTGTTTGTTTAGTTGCCAAGTCATGTCTGACTCTCTGGGACCCCATGGACTGTAGCCCTCCAGGCTCCTCTGTCCATGGAATTCTCTGGCAAGAATATTGGAGTGAGTTGCCATTTCCTTCTCCCTGGAATCTTCCCGACTGAGGGATCGAACACACATCTCCTGCATTGACAGGAGGATTCTTTACCACTGAGCCACCTGGGAAGCCCTCCAATTCTCTCACAATGTGCTGCCCTGTGCTTGTTAAGTTGCTTCAGCCATGTCCTATTCTGTGCGACTCTATGAGATCTTCCCGACCCAGGGATTGAACCTGTGTCTCTAAAGTCTCCTGCATTGGCAGGCAGGCTCTTTACCACTAGCGCCACCTGGGAAGCCCCCATTATACATTTCCCAGTCTCTCTCCTCTTGCTGTGCCCAGCTTTGACTGAGGAGATGAATCATCACCTGGCTCAATTCAGTTCAGTTCAGTTGCTCAGTCGTGTCTGACTCTTTGTGACCCCATGGACTGCAGCATACCAGGCTTTCCTGTGCATCACCATCTCCAGGAGTTTGCTCAAACTTGTGTCCACTGAGTTGGTGATGCCATCCAACCATCTCATCCTCTGTCATCCCCTTCTCCTCCTGCCTTCAATCTTTCCCAGCATCAAGGTCTTTTCAGATGAGTCAGTTCTTCGTATAAGGTGGTCAAAGTATTGGAGTTTCAGCTTTAGCGTCAGCCCTTCTGATGAATATCAGGATTGATTTCCTTTAGGAAATCACCTGGTTAGGAGAAACAAATAAACTGCCTCCCTCTCTATGTTAATCTCCATCCTTCAGTGGGATCCTTCTCTGTTTAAGGTGGTCTATGCCAGAGGTCCCCAACCTGTGGCCCTGGACGGGTACCTCTTGTCAGATCAGCAGCAACATTTGATTGGAAATAAAATGCACAATAAATCTATCACTCTTGAATCATCCCGAAACCAACCCCTACCTCCTCATCTGTGAAAAAACTGTTTTCCATGAAATCAGTTCCTGGTGCCAAAATGGTTGAGGACTGCTAGTTGTCACACTCCCAGTCATGGTGGTGAGTGTTGCTGTTACCATTCTTTAATTTTTTGTATTTGCTTAAAAATAAAAGTGTTCCAAATTTTTATTATTATTTTTTAATGAGAGCAGAAGTGACCCACATTATCACCAGAACCATCCCCACCAGTGACTAGCAGCCTTGATCATGAAAACTAGTCAGACCATAGTTAGAAAATCTTCTGCTTAAATTCAGTGCAGTGATTGCATGAGGCCATTTTCAGAAACTTGGCTCCCTTCTTCACCCACCAGAAATACTTGTGCCCCATCCCGAAGCTGTACGTTCAACTTGGCCTCCCCTGGTACTCTGTGGGTATCTCTGTCACTGCATCTGCCACATGTTGACATGACCCATCTGGGGTTCTGTTTTCCTAAGGTATTCCTTGAGTTTCATCTTCTCTAAAAACTTCTCTTCGCTTGTTCAGAATCCAGCTCAGAGACTGGCAAAAACTTAACTGTCTAGAGAACACTTCCCACAGGGCAGCATGAAAAGCTAATTTTTATAGAACATTGTTTGAAAAATGGCTTTGTCATGAAAGGGTGATGGAAGAGGGAATTTGTTATCTGATGTCAAGATGCTGCTTGACATCTGGAGTCTGACTCGACTTTTCAACGATCAGGAAGCCAAGGAACCTCTCAAACTGTTAAAAACTTGAGCCAACACAGCATATTCAGGACAGGACTGAACTGAGGCAATGACAACTCTGTTATAAAATTCATAGGTCTTTGTATATTTATACCCCTGTCTTGACACGTACTCCTAGCACACATTCTATCTTTCCATATTTTCAACTTCTCTGCTGATTTTATAGAAGCATTAAACAAAAATAGGATAATAAAATTCATACCATATAAAATCGTGCCATGTAACATTTATAGATGCCACTTATGCTTTTGTTTTAAAGAATGTAAAAGGCACTGTAATGAGAATTACATAAAATTTCAAATTTTCAGCGAAAAAGGTTTTCCAGCTTCATATCCTCTAACTGTTATTTTTGGCCACGCGTAGTCTTCACAGAGACTCAGTGTGTTCTGTAGCCAGTAAAAATTTTAGCCAGAGAAACAATAAGATCTCATTGGTGTTTTGGGAGTCTTTCCAGACAGCTGTGTGAAAGACTGGTTGAAAAGTGATAGAAAATGGAAGGTTTCTTGTAATGAGGGTAGAAGCCAGACTCCTTTCTCTCAAAAATCCTCTTTCAGTCCAAGGAACCATCATTCTGAGACTCTCACAGCCTCCCTGGGCATTTTATTTTTTGGTTTCAATGCTGTTGCATACTAGGATTAGAAGGGAGAAGGTGATTATATAGTTTCAGGGGCTGGAGAGTCATCTGAAAAGAAAATGATCTGACCTTCTCCTTGTACACTTGAGGAAACCAAGGACCCAGGGAAAGAAATGACCTGTCCGCAGTCCCTGGGCTAGTATGAATAGGGGGACCAGCATCTGCTCCTCACAGCTGAACTCCTAGCCCCAACCAGGAGACCCGTTCTGCCTTGGCCTGAGCTGGAGACATTTAAAGACCCTGACACTCTGGGATTCAGTATTGACTCCCTGGGCCACATGAGTTTTGTTCTAGTTTGGATAACTGTGTTTCTGTTCTTTTCTAGTACCTACATCCATTTTTAGTTCTTTCAGAGCTGAATGTTCCCCATGTCAAGGGAACCTTTGTTATAGAGCTGACCAGTACCCAGTTCCTCTAGGCCTGAGCTCTATCCAAGTCTATTGGTTAGGATTTTTCCATCATCAGGAAATGAAACCCCAAACTGCACCTGGCTTAAACCAAATAAAAGGAGATTTACTGCATCTCATAACCGGCAAGTCCAATAGCTCTTCCTGCAGGCAGGAGCAGCTTGACGACACTCAGGTTGGTCTCTCTCCTCCATGTTGGCTTTAGTTTTAGGTCATCTCTCTCCTTAAGGCACCCCCCTCAATCTCATGAGCTCACCATCCTCATAAGAAAGAAAGCATCCTTTCCCCGCCAATTCCAGGGCTTTCTCTGATGAGAAAGTGGGGATTACATTCATCCCTTGTATTAGGAATACAATAATCAACTCACTTGACCATGTGGATTGACAGTAAGAGAAGGTATTTCTCTAAAGGAAACCAAAATGTTTGTTATCAAAAGAAAACAAACAAACAAAAAAGATAGTCTAGTTAGGGTGGGTAAAATGAGCACGTGTTGCAGAAAACCATCCTGCTTCTGGGTCATCCTGGTTTGACCACCTGCTCCTGACTTCCCTTGGCCTGGCAGCCCTCCCCGAAGTCTACTCATGGGCTGCTTCAAAGATGACTGCTCTCATCCACTTTCAGAGATGGGTTGTTCCCTTTTGCTGCCTTCAGATTAGAGGTTAGCACCCTCATTCTAACAGAGATGTCTCCCTTAGGCCATCGCCTGCTGTAGCCATACCTTTATGACTCTTCATTCAGAACGGTGGGCAGGACACCTCTTAGGACACCACGGTCCCAGAATCCAGTCTGGTCTCATTTCCATTCCTTGCCTGTAGAACACACCCTGGGTCAATAAATGGGGATACGTCTAGCTGGATCCCAGAGCCAGATCCCATCCAGTGCCCCACAGCAAGTTAATGGCACATGGGACATAAAGCCAGTTCTCTCATCTCCTGTGGCCTTCACACTCTTCCAAGGTCATGACCACATTAGGAAATCAAGCGAAGAAATTTACACAGAGAAGCCCTGAGTGTGAATGTCAGCCAGCCTACATCCAGAGCAGAAGAATCAAAAAAGCAGTATCTAAGTTGCCATGGGGTGGTTTTGTTGCCAAAGGGCACCAAAGGACTGCCATCCTGGGAGCAAGTTCTCTGACATGCAGGGGAAGCACTGACTTTATTAACTCATGTGGGAGCGAGGGGTGGGAGGGAGATGTCCCTGGGAACTTTTGGCAGCCTTGCGGGAAAAGGATGTTGACGGCGTGTCTCACATTGAACTTGGCATAAATGGGAGTGATGGGGGTGTTCAGAAGTGATCAGATGGTAGTTGCAGTTTGTCTGTGAGAGCCTAATTACTGACCTGACACCCTGGTTGCTTCAAATAGGCCCGGGAAGCAGCTAACTGGTGTAGAGAAGCATCTGGTAACGCAATTACCCTGTCAGCTCTTTATCCACTTGTAGCCCTGTCATTAGACACATTTCCCCCCTTGATATTCTTAAAACGCAGACTTACCAACCAGAGCAATTTAAAATGATATGTAGTTATTTTTGACTCCTTTCCTGTCGAGGGGGAACTTCATAAATGATGTCACAATAAGCGAAATGTGAGAGAAAACCTCAGAAATGAAATTTGTAAGGGCAGAGACTGCGGGAGGAAGAGAAAGATCTTCGCCGGGGCTCCCGAGTGCTAATGAATTAACAGGGAAGCCGAGTTAATGAGTTCCGAGGAAGGGTTGTTGTCAGAGTTTCCGAGGTAATCGTGAAGAGTTATGGTGCCAGGAGGCAGAGTCAGAGGCATTTCAAGTAGCCCCCACGGCTCTAGGAAAGGAGAGTCAGAATGTGAGGGGGGTAGGTCCCCAGACTAGGTAAAAACACAGGAAAACAAGAAGGATGGGGGGGAAAGATGGGAGTCCTGAGGTCCCAGAGATACATGAAAGGCTGAAGATGGAGAACCCACTGTGAGCCTGCCAGTGCCTCATTTTTCTAAAAAAAAATAGGGAGAACTGAAAGGAAGTGGAGAGAAGAAAGTTTTTCAGACCTGCTCTGGAGTTAGTAGGGAAGGCTTTAAAGAGGAGAGTGATGGCGTGGAGGTTGAAGACTTTTGAGGTTGACATTGTTGGGTTTGGAGGCACCAGATGATTAGCAACTCTTGTGAGTTGTGTATGGATGAATTTTGTTCGCTCTACATTTGCCTGAAGAGGGATTTAAAATTCAGAGAGGTTTAATTATTTATGTGCCTAAGACTTGCTTGGTTCCCAGGTGGTGCAACTCTGATTTCACCCAAAGATTTTGGAATTTGCTGTGGAAATGCAGTGCTTCCCAGGTGGCTCAGTGGTAAAGAATCTGCCTGCAGTGCAGAAGATGTGGGTTCAATTCGTGGGTCAGGAGAAGGAAATGGCAACTCTCTTCAGTATTCTTGCCTGGAAAATCCCATGGACAAAGGAGCCTGGTGAGCTATAGTCCTTGGGGTTGCAAAGAGTCAGACAAGACTTGGTGATGAAACAACAGCAACACGTGGAAATGCAGAGTTTGTGGTGTAAGTGGGGGAAGCAGATACTTATACACCACCAACAATGTGATGGGAAAAAATTTGAGAGAAATTGTTGCCCTTAGACTTACCCCCAGCCTCATACACCACCAGTCTGATATTTTTCCCTTATCGGATGTTTGTGGTCATCACCTTAGACTGATGTCAAGCCGTCTTGTAAACTCCAGAGGTCTTTGGAAAATTCGTAAATCCTCTATGCAGATGTCTGAACAGTGTTAGACAAACAATGCTGACCAAATTACTTAGGTGAAGTCTTAAACAGATAATTCTGGTTGCTGAATTACCAAGAGCATCTGCCACAACTCTGGGTTACCAAGGTTCTGCTCAGTACTTTCTTGTTTCCTTAGGAACCTGTCCGACCTTGTGCAGGGAATGTGACACTGGAAAGGGAAGCCAGAGTGGTCCAACAGAGCTTTCAGCCTGGGAAAGGAGATTGTTGTTCAGTCGCTAAGTCGTGTCTCACTGTTTGCAACCCCATGAACTGCTGCACACTAGGCTTCCCTGTGATTCACTCACTGTCTCTCGGAGTTTGCTCAAACTCATGTCCATTGAGTTGATGTTGCCATCCAACCATCTCATCCCCTGCTGCCCCTTCTCCTCCTACCCTCAATCTTTCCCAGCTTCAGGGTCTTTTCCAGTGACTCGGCTCTTCACATCAGGTAGCCAAAGTATTGGAGCTTTAGCTTCAGCAGCAGTCCTTCCAATGAATATTCAGGGTTGATTTCCTTTAGGATTGACTGGTTTGATCTCCTTGCTGTCCAAGGGACTCTCAAGAGTCTTCTCCAGTACCACAGTTTGAAATCATCTTCAGTGTTCTGCCTTCTTTATGGTCCAATTCTCACATCTGTACATGACTACTGGAAAAACCATAGCTTTGACTATTTGGGCCTTTGTCAGCTAAGTGATGGCTCTGCTTTTTAATATGCTGTCTAGGTTTGTTATAACTTTTCTTCCAAGGAGCAAGTGTCATAATTTCCTAGTGGCTAACACTTATCAATAACCTCTCACATGGAAATCAATCACAATGCATGATTATTGCCTTGTCTCCATGCCTGGTTTCACTTAGGTCTCCTTCCTCTTTTCCAAGATGAAAGTCTCTCTTTTACATCTCTGCCTTGTTCCTAAAAATATCCCTAGTTTCACAGAGCTCAAGAGACCAGCCAAGGTCCTAGGTCCTCAGTGGATGCTTTGCACACCTCCATGGAAGCATTCTCACATTCTACTACAATTGTCTCACCGCCTGCTTGTCACACAGAATGCCTTGTCCACAGGTAAGTATTATGTAGCACTGAAAATCCAGCACCAGTAGGGCAATCATGTATCAAGAGAGATGTGTTGATTGCATGGATTAATACTTGAGTGTTTGAGGAATTGGGTTCTTCTCCAAATTTCCTGTTCATAGATGTTCATTGTTCATAGATCCAAATGA
>NW_011494874.1:4909035-4943262 GCF_000754665.1 Bison bison bison
CATAAATCATGGATTCATTTCATAAGACCCCAAAATCTCAGAGTCAATCACATTTCTTAATTTCTATGGCTTCTAGGATGCTCAGAGACCACTTTTAGCAAAATACAGAATCGTAAGACTTGCCTTTCCAGTTACTTACCTAAGCAATTCTTTTTTTTTTTTCCTTCTTACTGTAAGATCACTCTGATTCCTCCTTCTGTAGCCATGTCAACTTTTTTCTTTTTTAAAAGAGGAGCTAGAAACTTCTTTTTAAATGATCAGGTTATTAGAGTCATCTGGGTGGCCACACTCCTTCAATGACTTGGTTGCTGACTGTAGATTCACTGCGTGCTCCTTAATGATAACCTCCCCTGTCTCGTTTTTTCCTGAGGGTCTCTTAGACAAAATACGGTATTGCACACAAGCACATTCAGATGAAAAATTCTATCATTAGTGATAACTTCGAATGATAGGATCTTAATAAACTTTCTGTGTTTGATTGGCTGGGATAACGAGAGATACATATCATGTGTGATAGCTGCTCGACAGAAGATAAGCTGGTCATCATTTTCAGATAAAAACGCCCATCCATCCACAGATTGCAATCAGAGGGCTGCCACAGAGTTCTTAGTCTATTCCAGTTAATTAAATGCTAAATGAAATTCAGAGTTCTGGCTCCTAGAGATTCAACAATCTGTCGCCATGTGCTGCGCAGGCAGAGAATGCAGTCTGAAAGGTTTGCACAGGAGCAAGTAGCTGCTCATGAAATCCTTGTCCCCTGCGCCGTTCCCTTCTTCAGAGAACTCATCTGCAGGACTGAAGGTGGGTATTCTTGAGCCCCCTTCTTGTTCTGGCCACTGAAGGTCACAGATTCTGAGAACTAGACAAGAGCATCTTTGGTGGCTCAGTGGTAAAGACTTTGCCTGTAATGCAGGAGACACGGGTTCCATCTCTGTGTGGGGAAGATCCCCTGGAGGAGGAAATGGTAACCCTCTCCAGTATTCTTGCTTGGGAAATCCCTTGGATAGAAGAGCCTGGAGGATGATGGTCCATGGGTTCACAAAGCATCTGACGTGACTTGGATACGGAGCCCAAGCATGAGCATCTTTGGGGGACCATTGTTCTGCCTGCCAAACCCAACACACAATCTATGGAGAGGAAAGGAAAGTAGATGGGTAAGAAATTAACAAAGACACAATAGGAGATTTTTTTATCCCCTAAGAGCTGAAAGCTAGATGAATAATTGGAGAATAAACTCTCTTAGGAAGGGGCAGAATGAGGGGAAAATGACCCATTTTTAGACATGTCAGTGTGATAGTGGAGACACAGAATAAAGCACTTTCCTAAATGTTTTGAGAGAGAGAGTTGAAGGGAAGAGGAAGGCGAGAGAGAGGAAGAGAAAAAGAAAGAGGAAAAGAAAGAGATGAAGGAAGAGAGGTTTGGGGAGGGAAAGAGCAAAGAGGTGGGATCAAAGAGCAGAGGGGGGCTGAGAGCCCAGAAACGAAGGATGGGGCCATGGATTGCTTGCCTGGATCTCTGGTGCCTTCCTGATCTGGCATGCGGTGGAAGCCAGGTTTCCCAGTTTGGGTTCTGAACTGTTAGCCATCATTACTTGTTTAGCTCTGCGACCCCAAGGCCAACCTCTGCATCATTGTGTTGCAGAAAATACACTGACCAAACTCGGTATGACTAGGTCAGCTAATCAACACGGTGCTTTGGGAGTTTTTCGGTTTTTCTTATTCCAAACGTCAGCCTGGATTTGTCACTGGGGAGGAAGCCTGTGTTACCTTGCCTCTGGAAGTCTGCCAATATCCATGCCTGCTGGGGAAGCATTATGGTGCTAGAATATTCTAGAAAGAGCCTTATTGCTAGGCACTACTTAGGCAAAGATTGTATCAAGAGAAAGACAAAGAAGGCTTCAGTTTAAGTTTATATGTGTATATGCTGTCTCCTTAGTTGTGTCCGACTCTTTGCCACCCTATGAACTGTAGCCCACTAGGCTCCTGTGCCCATGGAATTTTCCAGGCAAGAATACTGGAGTGGGTAGCCATTTCCTCCTCCAGGGGATCTTCCCGACCCATGGATTGAATCTGCATCTCTTATGTCTCCTACACTGGCAGGCGGTTCTTTACCACTAGCTCCATAAACTTGTGACTATCATAATATTCGACAACGTACAGACTCATTGAAGTGGCTGGAGTGTTTGCTTGGCTGAATTTCTGAGCTAACGAGCCCTTCAGTTTTGTTTTCTGACTGGTTTATTCATATTCTCCTCTGGACAAATACTCATGGCACACCCGCCTGTGGCGGTGGAATGCAGTGGCTGCCTTGACCGTGTCTGCACATGCTGCTTTCCTGCCTAGAATGCCCATTCTTCCTGATGTGATTTTGGTCCTCTTCAAGACTTACCTGAGCTCTCCTTTACCCAAAGCCTTTGCTTCCCCTGGACCCCAACCTAGCCAGGGTCAGCTGCTCCTCTGGACTTTATTTCTGACCATAGACCCCCTAGAAATATTCTTATTGGAGCTTAGTATCAGGGTATCAGTCACTTCTCCTGAAGAACTGGCCAGTTTGTTCTGCTCTGGTAGTGAAAGCATTGGATGGTTCAGGCTCTCTTCTTTGCCTTGGTGACCAGGAGCTGAGGGACCAGAGATTATACTGACTTTCCTACTCCCCCAAATAATGGCATTACCCTGTTTCTTGTTTCTATTTTCAATTTCATTTTATTTTCAGAACATGCAATTACTATGTTTTTGTGAAACTCCGTTAAATCCTTTCTATCAATAACATAGGGTATAGGTAAAAGAGTATACATATAAATATGTATATAAGATGGTTTGGGGAAAAAAACCCAAAACAGGCCCAGGTTGTATGCTCCCGCAGGGACTGAACCCTTTAGAATCATTGCCATAGTCATCATGATTATCATCAGCATGATCACCATCATTATCATTCTCACCATCACCACCACCATGGCCAGCAACAGCACTACGGGACTTTACAGATTACAAAATGATTGTGCATGCGTCTCTCCTGTGATCCAGTTTTAAATCTCACAGAATGCTTTGATGTTACCCACAGGTTCAGTTCAGTTCAGTCGCTCAGTCGTGTCCAATTCTTTGCAACCTCATGGACTGCAGCACACTAGGCTTCCCTGTCCATCACCAACTCCCGGAGTTTACTCAGACTCATGTGCATCGAGCTGGTGATGCCATCCAACCATCTCACCCTCTGTTGAACCCTTTTCCTCCTGCCTTCAATCTTTCCCAGCATCAGGGTCTCTTCTAATGAGTCAGTTCTTCACATCAGGTGGCCAAAGGATTGAGGTTTCAGCTTCAGCATCAGCCCTTCCAATGAATATTCAGGACTAATTTCCTTTAGGATTGACTGGTTTGATCTCCCTGCAGTCCAAGGAACTCTCAAGAGTCTTCTCCAACACCACAGTTCAAAAGCATCAATTCTTCAGTGCTCAGCCTTCTTTATGGTTCAACTCTCATATCCACACAAGACTACTGGGAAAATCATAGCTTTGACTAAGATGGACCTTTGTTGACAAAGTAATGTCTCTGCTTTTTAATATGCTGTCTAGATTGGTCATAGCTTTTCTTCCAGGGAGCAGGCATATTTAATTTCATGGCGGCAGTCACCATCTGCAGTGATTTTGAAGTGAAGTGAAGTCGCTCAGTTGTGTCTGACTCTTTGTGATCCCATGGACTGTAGCCTACCACGCTCCTCCGTCCATGGGATTTTCAAGGCAAGAGTACTGGAGTGAATTGCCATTTTCTTCTCCAGAGGATCTTCCCAACCCAGGGATCAAAACTGGGTCTCCCGCATTGTAGGCAGACGCTTTACCATCTGAGCCACCAGGGAAGTGATTTTGGAGCCCCCCAAAATAAAGTAGTAAGCCCACAGGTAGCACCCTCCATTTGTTCTGTAAGGTAAAAAGGAAAGGGTTAAGTCAAAAAGTTGTCCTCCTGATGCACAGTCAATCTGTGTCTAATGTTGCCCTGACTGTGCCCTTGAGGATGCTGCCTTGTCCTGGAGTTGCTCATCTCATTAGACTGTATTTGTAGATCTCAAGTCCAGATTTAGCTTCTTTTTTAAAATTTTGAACAATTGACCATTAGGGAAATGGACACAATTTTAGAAAAGAAAAAAAAGATGTCCATTCAAGTTTGTCTTCTCCCTTGGACAGATAAATGATTGGAGGTACAGAAAGTTAATGGCATCCAAAGCCACAAAACAAATAAATGACCAACCACAGTTTGAACCCATCTGTTGCTGGAGATCAAGGTGTCTTTCCAGGGCACCCTGTCTCGCTGACTGCTCCAGGTATCAGCAGTTCCCTGATACGTCTCACATCTCTTCCCAGGAAGACCCTGGTCTCTCCCTCCTGGAAGACTTGAGCTGCTTCCTCTGAACTGAGGTTTCCGGATCCGTTCCCTCAACCCTCAGCACTTTCTTCAGACCATGGACCTAGAGAAGCAACCTGACCTGAGAACCTTCCACCTCACAACAAAGATGAAGTGGAAACATGAACCCTATTTATTTTAAGGTATGAGTCTTGGTATAACAAGGCAGAGGTCACACTGCAAAGGCATGATGTCTACATCTGTCCACTAAGAGATGGGACCCATGCACATTCTGCAGCAATCTATCATTGTTAGGTTAGGATTTCATGTCTTTCTATGACTTTTAATTTATCTCTCCAGTGGCATTTTCTATATGTACCTATTAGCACCTTATATTCTGATCAAACTGAATAATTATTCCATTTGTCTTTGCCCAACTTCCCTCTCTTTTTATAGCTTCACATTTTGCCTGTCTTAGGCACTCAGTAAGGGTATACTGATCATGTTGAATGCCACTGAACTGTCAAATAGCTGAACATATATAATTGTGGACTTCTCTACTGTCTGAGTAGAGAAGGCAATGGCACCCCACTCCAGTATTCTTGCCTGGAAAATCCCATGGATGGAGGAGCCTGGTGGGCTGCAGTCCATGAGGTTGCCAGGAGTCAGACACGACTGAGCGACCTCACTTTCACTTTTCACTTTCATGCATTGGAGAAGGAAATGGCAACCCACTCCAGTGTTCTTGCCTGGAGAATCCCAGGGATGGGGGAGCCTGGTGGGCTGCCGTCTCTGGGGTTGCACAGAGTCAGACATGACTGAAGCAACTTAGCAGCAGCAGCAGCAGCAGCTACTGTCTGAAACTCCTCATATCTCTACTGTCCACCCACAGAGAAGGAAATCAGGAGTTGCCTCTGACAGAAATATAACCAAGACTTCAGAATACAAGATTAGAGCGACACTGAAAGTATCTCAAGGACAAGAGAGCTTCTGCTCACGAAAAGATTACTCTTTATGACACGCTCGGAACCTATTTGTCATGGTCTAATTATAGACGACTCAACGAGTAGAGCTGGCTTATCTCTTCGTGAGAGATTCTTGGATGAGTAACTTTTCAACCTAGGGCATTTTCTGAAATTCACACCAAAATGTTTGTCCTTTCGAGTGACCTGGGCTTTCTTCTTTACCACTTAATGTATATTTATGATGCACCCACTAAGGATCAAGCTTAGCTAGGCACATTGAAATACAGAACTAGAAAAGAGGTCAGACCCTGACAGCACAGTATGGTTCGTATAAGAGAAGTAAATAGCTCTTCTTTTAAAATGCAAAGAGAAAAGTGTGAGTGACCAGAAAGAGTGAGAACTCTCGGAAGTGAGTAGAGAAGGCCAGTGTAGATGGCTCTGGGGGCCCTGGGAGGGACACAGACATGAGGAAACAGGCAAAATGGGTCCAGGTCAGGATTGGCCTTGAGGAGCTGCAAAAGGCTTTATACCGGATGTGGGTGGCTTTGGGAGAGGCTAGAGTTGGAGTATGAACAACGATGTACGGAAATTTTGTGGATGTTATCACTGAAAACACAGCATTGATTAGTGATGACCTGAACCACAGGAGGGACAGTGCCTCCAACACATGATGGCTGTAGAATCTTACAGTGTTGGTGATGCATTTTAGGAAGCGTGGTAGAAAGGAGGCCATCAAAGTTCCTACAAGACTTCTGGGCCAAGGAAGTGGGTAATGGAAATCTTGGAGCAACGACGTGAGGTGGAAGAGGATAAAGTAGCTCACGTTTATCGTGCACTTCAGTCTTGCTGTTGTTCAGTTGCTAAGTCATATTGGACTCTTTGCAACCCACGGACTGTAGCAGGCCAGGCTCCTCCATCCCCCATTATCTTCTGGAGTTTGCTCAGATTCATGTCCACTGAGTTGGTGATGCTATCTAACCATCTCATCCTCTGTCATCCCCTTCTCCTTTGCCTTCAATCTTTGCCAGCATCAGGGTCTTTTCCCATGAGTCAGCTCACTGCATCAGGTGGCCAAAGTATTTGAGCTTCCGCTTCAGCATAAAGTTCTTCCAATGAGTATTCAAGGCTGATTTCTTTTAGGATTGACTGATTGGATCTCCTTGCTGTCCACGGGACTCCCAAGAGTCTTCTCCAGCACCATAATTCCTAAGCATCCATTCTTTGGTACTCAGCCTTCTTTATGGTCCAGTGCTCACATCCATATACAACTACTTCAGCTAACAACATGGTAAGATGGGAATTGACATTATCTTCATGTAAAAATAAGAAAATGGAGGCAGAGAGGGTGATTAAGTTACTTGCCTAAGTACATTGAAGAGACAGAATTTTCACCCTGGTATTCCAGCATGGGTGTCACACCCTTGATATTGCTTTGCAGTAAAAATGAACACACTAATCAGAGATGGGCCACAGAAAAAGTGTGCTTTGTGTAATTGCCTGGCTAGAAGATTCTTTCCTTTACAAAGGGATTCACTTCAGGGTTTATGTTGCAAACAGAATGTTAGTGAACATGGGATAAGATTTGTTAAATAGTTTCCCTCACACACACACACACACACACACAAAACGCATCTGCCCACAAGCCACTGAGGAAGCAGTCTCAATAAAAGAAGTTACATTAGTGTTTAATGCCATTGTTATGTTGGGTGTGACAGCAACCAGCCTAAATCAGTGCCCAATCACCCCTACCTAACAGTGTGTTAAGGATCCCCCAAAGATGTTCCCTGGCGGACATCTTCCTACTTCCTGTTCTGCCCTGGGTACCTAGCTGGATCATGAGCTGTTGGTTCATTGACCAATTTTAGATCTGCTGTTGCCTCTTGGACCCTTTATTGGGTATTCCTACATGCCAGGAGTTGAACTGAGCCCTTCATGTGCATTTTTTGGTCACTTGATTGGCCAAAAAACAAAAACAAAAACAAAACCACACACTAAAACTGGTTCATACGCATCATAAACCCTACTATGTACATGAAGAAACTGGC
The DNA here is from genome assembly GCF_000754665.1 of Bison bison bison. Classification (NCBI taxonomy): domain Eukaryota; kingdom Metazoa; phylum Chordata; class Mammalia; order Artiodactyla; family Bovidae; genus Bison; species Bison bison. Next base: position 4,916,377 of record NW_011494874.1, read on the forward strand.
TTGAGGATGGTGGCTTGTAAGGGGCACGGGCTAATACGACCCATCTCGGTCCTCATCTGCAGCCATCCGGTGGCCCTCCTCCTCTGGCCCTGAGCCCTAGAAGCCTTTCTCAGATCCCTGGTTGTACCTCACCCCTGGCTCAATGCACTCTCAGCCATTTAAGATAACTGACCCTTCTCACCCATCCCTGGCTGAACAGGTTTCCCCAATCTTGTTTCAGGGAATTGGTGCCCCTGGGCTGCTATATTTACATCCCTTTGGAGTAAGGACAAGTGAGGGTCTGAAAGACAATCACACGCCTTTTACTTTCACATGCAAATGGCCCTGGGCTAGTTTGACCTCTTAAATCCCCCAGTTTCCCACAGATTTGTGAGATTTCAGATGAGCTTCTTTGACCTCCTCCAAAGAAAGACTTTTGTGCAGCAAAAATTTGCAAGGAGATTTGCAAAGGTGATTCGCTACTGCTCTGCTGGATTAAAAAATACCATGGAAAAAAGAAAAACCCCAAGTTTCTACTCATGTATTTATAAAAAAAGAAATTTGGCTGATTACAACTTGTTAGATCTGCTGCTTCTCTAGCTCCATTTAGGAAAAAAAAATGTGACTTTCTATTCCCACCCACTGATTTCCAACTAAAACAGAACTTAGTTGCCTGCTGATCCTGCTGGCTTTTTAAATGAAAAACTTATTCCTTTTAAACTGCTGGAAAATTATATCTAAAAATCAGCATAATTCCATTGCCTATTCTTTCTGGATTTCTTGAACAATACAACGTTGGTTTCTGGAACTCTACATATTCGGATGTACCAATTTGGTTACCAACATATTAATGCATGTTAACTGGTAATGTGTATCACTGCACAGAATCCATTTCTACATATTAGTTAATATAACCCAAGTTAAGACTTTTTGCTCTCTAATTTAATTATATCTCTTGTAGGTGGGGCTTTAGTAAACTTAAAGAGGTTTTGTAACAGTGCTATGTGTGTGTGTATGCTCAGTCACTCAGTCGTGTCTGCCTGTTTGCAGCCACATGGACCATAGCCTGCAAGACTCCTCTGTCCACGGATGTTTCCAGGCAAGAATACTGGAGTGGGTTGCCGTTTCCTTCTCCAGGGGCTCTTTCTGACCCAGGGATTGGACCTGCATCTTCTGCTTTGCAGGTGGATTCTTTACCACTACGCCACCAGGGAAGATTATATATAATATCATGTTGAATATATTCTTTATATACTCCAAATTCTTGACCCATTGAATCATGAGCAATAAAAAAGATTACATTGTTGTTTTAATCCACTGAGTTTTGGAGTTGTTTGTTACACAGCCATGAGTAACTAGAACAGTGAGTGTCTAGCCAGAGTCGGGTACACACCACACTCCACCTCCCCCCACTCTCATTAACCCAGCTATAAATAAACCCTGGCAGATCCCTTCCAAAAGATTATCTATATTCAATTTTACTTACAGAGAACTGAGAAGCTGTGAAATTTTCCATTTCAGCACTACCTCATTATCTGAAAGGAACTGCATCAAACATCTAATTTAAATTCTTCTCCCGGTGTGAAATCTCAGGGCCTGGACCAGTGCAGATATGATATGTGGCAGCTTTCAAGTAGGTGGAGGTAGCAGCTGAACCAATGTTGACACCAAGCTTGCATACAGAAAGCCAATGCCATTCCATGGCTAAGTCATCAGATTCCGGAAGGGTGGAGCCGTCCATGGAAGATGCATGATTAGATCGGGATCCTAGAAGACAGAAAGTTTGGTCTGGGCAGTGGAGTGCAGGAGAGAGAAGGACAAGAAGCTCTGGACTGGGCTCAAGAACTTTTCATTGGTTCGTGGAAACTATTCTGTATGTGGTGTCAGCAGTGTAGTATGAAGCTAGACCTACAGGTATCTCTGCTGAAGGGATGAAGGAATAAATAGCTGCATGAGTGAATGAAAACAAAAGATGGCACCAGCAATAATGCCTAGCATTTTAGTACTGCTGTACAGGAGTTGTGCTAAGCCCTGCCTGTGTTAGCTCATCTTATTCTTACCACGTCCTTATGTGGTTGATACTTTTGTTTTCCTCTTTTTTTGTGGAAACTAAGGCTGAGAGTAGTGAAAGGTTATTTCCCCAAGGCTGTGAAGAATGGAGGCAACAGTGCCTGAGTGTGCTTTCGGAGTGGTTGGACCCCGGAGCCCAGAGTCTTTCACATGAGCCTGTGCTACTTTCTAGGTGAGATTAAAGACAGTATAGAGGGCTGATCTCAGGCAGCCTTCATTATATCAATGGTATGGGCGCCAATGGGATGGGCTGGTCTCTGCTCCCTTCATTATATCAATGGTCTGGGCTCCACATCTGCGATCTGACTCATGAAGAGTCAGTGTGATTCTTTTATTGGTAAAACAGAAATAGAGACAGAGACACAGAGAACAAACATACGAGGACCAACAGGGGAATGTGGGGAGCGGGGTGGACTGGGAGATTGGGATGGACACGTACATACTATTGATACCATGTATAAAATAGACAACTGATGACAACCTGCTGTACAGCTGAGGGAACCATACTCAGTGTTCTGTGCTGATGTAAATGGGAAGGAAATCCAAGAAGAAAGAGACAAATATGTACACAAAGCTGACTCACATTGCTATACAGTAGAAACTAACCCAACATTGTAAAGCAACTATATTCTAATAAAAATTAAAAAAAAAAAAGTCAACATGATTCTTTTTTAAAATGCAAAATCATCCAGTAGCATTATAGGAATAAGATCTAGAAGGCTCCTGAAATAATACTCTCTTTCTACTCCTAGTAAACTCACACATTTTGTTATGTATTCATGCACTGGACAAAAATCCGAGGCGAGGTAACTCTGTGCCAGGCACAGTGTTCCAGAAATGCAGAGACATGGTCCCCGCCCTGGGGAGCTCACGGACCCATGGGAAGGTAGACCTGGGAATAAAGAAGAGAGGACGCCTCCTTAAAGTGTGAAACATGTGGCCTCCATGGAACAAAGGGCACTGTGAGGAAATATGCTGGGGTGGTGGGGGAATGTGTTACAGAGGAAAACGGTGCTTTTGAGGAATGCAGGTGGATCGGGAAAAGCAGGAGGGTGTGTAATCAGGAAGAGTTAACAAATGCAAGGTATAAAATGTTCAGCAAAAAGAGCTTGTTTGGGACTTTATGTAAGAACCTGGTACCCAGAAATTAGCACCATCCCAATACCACAGGAATATCATTGGTCCCATTGTGTATATGAGGTCAAAGAGAAAGGTCTTTTACCTCCTACCATTTGTTCCATTGGCAGTGACTATGGGGATTGGAGATCCTCAGTGTTGGGAGGGAGCAGCCATCCATGTGACTGGGGCAGTGAGTCACATGGCTGCACGGAATTTGAACAGCCTTTGCTTTGAACAATTCTATCTTCATTGTTATCTCATCAAAAACAAACAATTGCACAGTCAGCTCTGGAAAGCCAGGTAATAATATGCAATTCTTTGACTGTCCTCTGTAACCTTTTCTATTTTCTCACATGTCCTTAAAAAGACAGATAGAACTACAGATGATTATCAGGTAAGGAGAGAAAAAGATAAGCAAACACAAAGTAATAATACAGTTCTCCGAAATCATTGGCTGTTTCCTGGCCAAGGATATGCACTCAAAGAGGCCGTTACTTAATGTCTTATTCTGCTTCTTAATAAAAATCTCATGAAAGCAGGGTGTTTTCTCACCCTCACCCTCGGCTATTTCTGCGAGTAGGCTCTGGAAAGCAGCCTGTCTCTCTGGTTTTCCTTCTGCTGTGCCATCTCTTTCTTTCCATCACCAAGGTCTTCCAAACTTTGCATGACAGTGGACAGACAGGCGGGTGGCCAGCACTCAAGGCTCACACAAAGCTTCTGTTCTCTCCTGAGCCCTTTCAGATCAGGCTGATTTCTTCATTGTGCCCTGATCACAGCGCACATAGCTACCCTTCCACGCTCAAGCAGTCTGTCCAGCTCAACAAGCTCTGCCCTTCTCACTTTGTTGATACCACTTTTTGGGAGGGAGTAGAAATGGGGGTAAATACTGTAGAAAAAGAAAACAGTGCCTGAAGCCAGTCAGGCCTGAGTGTGGACTTGTACAGAGCACTGAATGCAGGCCTTAGGACACGGTGGACACTCCTGAATGTTTTGTGCATGGGTGGTTCTGATGATCAGCCCGTCTCTAAATCTTGTCCATTCCAGCTCCAGCTCAACTTACACAAGGCAGACCTTTAGAATGGAAGGAACCAATGATGGGCATCTTGGTTGCTCTTCCATGAACAATGAACAAGAGCCTTGTACCCTCCAGGCTTTAAGGGAAAACTCTTCTTAAACCTAAGTTAAAGGGAGCTTCCCCAGGACTCTGATCCTTGATGTGATTTCCGACTTCTGGAGACACTGGAAGTGGGTTATGTGTAACCACACTCCCTACTCCATACACACAACCCACCAGATGTGTGAGTCCTGCTCTCTGGAAGCCCTATAGAAATTCAGAGAAGGGACGGGAGTGAGTCCCTCCCCCTGGGACTCGTTTCTTCTTTACTCACATGACCCAGACCTACCAGTCTTCAATACCTGACTTAGCCCTTGGTTGGTCCAATTGCCAGATAAAACACAGAACAGCCTGTTCAGTTTGAATTTCAGATGAACAATAAATGCCCTTGTTAGTGTAAAACTGTGTGTGTGTGTGCTTAGTCATGTCTGATTCTTTGCAACCCCATGGACTGTAGCACACCAGGATCCTCTGTCCATGGGATTCTATAGGCAAAAATACTGGAGTGGATTGCCATTTCCTTCTCTAGGGGATCCCAACCCAGAGATTGAACACTCTGGCACTGGCAGGTGGATTCGTTACCACTGTACCACCTGGAAAGTATGAGTATGTGCTAAGTATCAAACAGGGCATGCCTACAGCTGACTCACTAGAAAGATTCAGGCAAAAGGAGAAGAGGGCGGCAGGGGATGAGATGGTTGGATGGCATCACCAACTCGACTGACATGAACTTGGGAGAACTCCAGGAGATGGGGAGGGACAGGGAGGCTTGGTTTGCTGCAGTCCATGGGGTCACAAAGAGTCAGACACAACTTAGTAGCTGAACAACAAGAAAAACATTAAGAAAAAGATTGTTTATCAGAAAGTCAAACTTCTTGAGGAACCTCGGGCCCTCCTGGCCGGGTGTCATCCTCTGTGTGTCCCCAGGGCCTATGCACATCCCCAAGGCGAACTCTCACACCATCCTGATTGACTGTGTGGTCCTCCTCTCATCCTTTCTCTTCCTCCCCTTCCTCCCATCAGCAGACCCTGCTGGCTCCACCAGCCCAGCCTGAGACCCAGTGGCCTCTCCCCGGGGTTATTATTGTCGTTCTCGCCCAGCTGAGTCTTGTCCCCATCCTCGTCCGCTGCCTCTGTTCTCTGTACAGAGTGCTTTCTCTGACATGTGAGTCTGTGAAGTCACAACCCTGCTCAGAACGCTCAGAATCAAATCCAAAGTCCTTCCAGAGCCTGTGAGGCATTCTGTCCCTTTGCAGAGATGCCCTCCTCCCCTGTTGACCCTACTTCCTTCTCCGGAAGGCTGAGCACCTCCCGGGGCAAGGCTGTGACTCCCTCTACCATCTGCCCTCGTGGCTCCCTCTCTCTACTCATATCACCTAATCAGAGAGCCTCTCCTGCCCCGGGCCTAAAACCTCCCTTACAGCCTCTGCTCTCGGCCTAATTTTCTTAACATTGCTTATCAGCATGTGGTAGATTGCATATTTGTATATTACTTGCTTATGGACTGTCTTCCCCGCTACAATTTCTGAAAAGGGAGGAATTCATGCTGCTTTGCATACTCCTATATATCACTGCTATGCACAATGCCCAGCATACAGTAGGTACTTGATAAATACTGATTGAATGAGTGAAGGAATGAATGGAAATTTATATGTCCCATTTTTCCATAAGATGGGGAGCCTTTGGATGTCCAGAGGCCACCTCCAAATACCCAGTTCCTAGCATCAGACCAGAGACATGGTAGGAACTTTCCAAAGTCCCAACACCTAACAGAAGGCAGGCACATAGTAGGATCTTCACATATGCTACTTTTCCTGAGCAGTTGCCAATACGTTGCAAATAACTCTGGCTCTGGCCTATGAAGCAGCAGGTCTTGATTAACATGTTTCTGGAAATCCATTAGAATGCTATGGGATTTGAAGACAGCTACTGAAGAAAATTTAACAACAACGAAAAAACAGAATCACCGTCTTGGAAGACTTTGCTTTGAGTGTTGCAGACATTTTTTGTAGATCCTGACTTTAAGCTTTCTTGCCTGGGTTTTGAAAGTTCAGAACTGCTAAACAGTCAGATATATTTGTTGAGAAAAAGGCATACAAACAAAGATTACAATAAACATCCCCAGTTAGGAGGAGAATAAGCAGATAAAGGAAGCCGGGTCTTGCATGGGGGTGCAGGGAGCAACAGTGGGAATGGAAGGACTTAAACCGTCCCCCTTACGAGGAGTGGAGAGTACGACTTATACGAACACTTGCTTATTAGTGACGAGGTATCCCAGTTTGCCACCAGGAGGTAAAGACATGCCTCAGGAATGAATGTTGAATATTTATTAACGGGTTTCTACTATGGTAATTATTGGGGCTGACCCTTTCATCTTACCAAAAATTATGATAAATGTATGATATGATCTTTGCCCTTGAAGGATCCATGTTCCAGGCAGTGTGTTTGAGAACATTTGGCCACAAAAAAGAGATTCTTTGTGCTCTCTGATAAGATAGCAGCAAGTTGCAAGTGGCTATTGACAGACGCCTTGGCTAGTGCCACCAAGGAACTGGACTTTCATATGTATATAACTGTAATTGATTTACATGAGTGTCACTTGGGGCTAGTGGCTTTGGATAGTCATCCTAAGGTAAGCAGAGCTTAGAAAGAAAGATTGTGGTTGGGACAGGAGGGCAAAGCAGATGAGCTCCCTAGAGTCCTGGTGATGAGGAGTCTAAATTCGGACTTGGCTTGAACACTCTTCCTGTCTGTGCCTTAGTGTTCTTATCTGTAAAGTGGGCATGAAGTTAGCTCCTGATCTATGTATGGGGTTGTTAAAATAATTAAGTGACCTGCTGTATAACTGTGTGCTTGTAGATAACAGTATTGAAGGCTACATTAAAAACCTGTTAAGGATACATTCCATGTAAAGTATATGCTTGAAAGTGAAGTGAAAGTGAAAGTTGCTCAGTCATGTCTGACTCTTTGTGACCCACAGACTTTACAGTCCATGGAATTCTCCAGGCCAGAATCTTGGAATGGGTAGTCATTCCCTTCTCCAGGGGATCTTCCCAACCCAGTAGTCGAACCCAGGTCTCCCACATTGCAGCAGATTCTTTACCAGTTGAGCCACCAGTGAAGCCCAACAGTACTGGAGTGACTAGCCTATCCCTTCTCCAGCAGATGTTCCTGACCCAGGAATTGAACTGGGTCTCTTGCATGCAGGCAGATTCTTTACCAACTGAGCTATCAGGGAAGACCAAAAGTATGTGCTTACCTCACTCAGTAAAATAAAGAAATACAAAAAAAATAGATGAGTTAGTTTGGGTAAAGCATGTGAGACACTCCTGACACATGGTCAACTCTTTGTAAATGCCTTCTATGAATATAAAGGGTAATTATTTATGGAGGGAGGAGGCTTGAGAGTGGCCTCTCTGTTTATCAACTCTACCTCTGTATGTAGTAAAGTCTCAAGGGATGTATGCCATAATTTTCATTAACCCAACATGCTTTATTGATGCCCTACTGTGTGTAATGGGGCTTCCCCAGTGGCTCAGCAGTTAAGAATCCACCTGCCAATGCAGGGGATGTGTGTTTGATCCCTGGGTCAGGAAGATCCCCCAGAGAAGGAAATGGCAACCCACTCCAGTATTCTTGCCTGGGAAATCCCATGGACAGAGGAGCCTCGTGGGCGGAGGGTCATGGCTGACCCTCATGAGGTCACAAAGAGTCAGACAGGATTGAGTGACTAAAGAACACTGTGTGCCCAGAAGTTAGGGATGCAAGCATGTGCAACACTGGTTCTATTCTCCAGATGCTCACAGTCTGGCAGAGAATACACGCTGGATGTTTCGGCTTGTTCATTTATTCATCAAGAATTTACTATAGACCTTTCATGTGTTAGCTCTCTCTTGTCTTTGGGATTTTTTGGTGAATGTGGCAGCCAAGGACCCCACTCTTATTGTTTTACATTCTAACAGGGATGGCAGACAGCCTATCAATGATCCATCAGTCAATCAAGAAGAGTGACGTGTAACAGAACAAACCTTAAAGATGGGGAGTGGGATAGAGACTGAGGACTCAGTCAAGGCAAGATTGATGCTGAGAAGCAGTGATGAAGAGGCTTCCATGAAACATTGTTCAGAAGGTTTCCAAGCAGGAAATGCTGACTTACAATGTGGATTGTTGAAGCAGGAGCACGTGGAGAGGCGGCACAAATCGGGGTGGTAGCCACGGAGGTGGAAGAGAATGGCATTATTCCAGATGCACTTGGGGATGGAATCAACTGAACTTGCTTATGGGTACTATGTGAGTAGTTAGGAAAAGGGAGAAATGGGGGATTTTGGTTGGAACACCTGGTACTACTGTTCACCAATGTGGGAAAACTAGATAGGGTAGTTTCTACAGGTCTATTTTGCCTCTTTGCTTTGCTGTATCCTGGCTCCTTCTAAAGCTTCATGGGACAAAACTGAGAGAGGACAAACATGCAAGAAATAGATTCTGAGGATTTACTGCATGCAAGATGCTGTCTAGCCATCTGAACATTTCCACCTATAGCATGTATGGCCAAGGAGTTTTCTGAGATGTTCTCTGTGTAAAGGTCTCTCAGTTCAGTTCAGTCACTCAGTCATGTGTAACTCCTTGCGATCCCATGGTCTGCAGCACACCAGGCCTCCCTGTCCATCACCAACTCCTGGAGCTTGCTCAAACTCATGTCCATCAAGTCGGTGATGTCATCCAACCATCTCATCCTCTGTCATCCCCTTCTCCTCCTGACTTCAATCTTTCCCAACATCAGAGTATTCTCCAGTGAGCCAGTTCTTCGCATCAGGTGGCCAAAGGATTGGAGCTTCAGCTTCAGCATCAGTTCTTCCAATGAATATTCAGGACTGATTTCCTTTAGGATTGACTTGGTTTGAGCTTCTTGCAGTCCAAGGGACTCTCAAAAGTCTTCTCTAACACCACGGTTCAAGAGCATCAATTCTTTGGTGCTCAGCTTTCTTTATGGTCCAACTCTCACATCCATACATAACTACTGGAAAAACTGTAGCTTGACTAGATGGACCTTTGTCAGCAAAGTAATGTCTCTACTTTTAAGGTCTCATTAAAAGTAATGCTTTTAAATATGCTGTCTAGGTTGGTCATAGCTTTTCTTCCAAGGAACAAGCATCTTTTTATTTCATAGCTGTAGTCACCATCTGCAATGATTTTGGAGCCCAAGAAAATAAAGTCTCTATGTATTTATAAAAGAGAGAAAAACAACCAGGTTATCCAGAGAGAAAACAAAGATTAAATAATTCTAAAGAAGTAGAATATATTCCTCATTTTACACACTTTTCTTCCTTTCCTCTCAATGTTATATCACAAGCATTTCTCCATGTGGCCCGGATCGAGTGTAGATCTACCACCATTTTCTGCCTCTCAAGGCTGAAGTTCTTAGTTTCCTATATTTACATGAAAGGGCACTTAACTGAAAATTGCACTTCCACTTACATTAAAGTTGTTTCTATTTTAGTTTATTTTCCCTGATTATAACATCATTATCTAATCTTTGCAGAAAATTTAGAATGCAAAGTGCAAGGGGAAAGAAATAACACCCATAATCCCTCAATATTATGATGTCATTCTATTTCACTGATGTCTGCAATGCAATTTGGAAATGTTTTGAAATTATTTCTGAGAAAGCATTGTATAAACACATTTTAAAATTTCAAACAAAGTGTATGGCATATATGGTGAAAAAGAAATCTCTCTTCCTCTAAGCTCCAGCTTTTTCAGCTGCCCAAATGTGACCTTTTTTACAAACTTTTCTAAAAATTTCCAAGAGCCTCTATGACAAAGGTCTGCATAGTTAAAGCTATGGTTTTTCCAGTAGTCATGTATGAATGAATGTGAGAATTGGACCATAAAGAAAACTGAGCACTGGAGAATTGATGCTTTCAAAGTGTGGTGCTGGAGAAGACTCTTGAGCGTCCCTTGGACTACAAGGAGATACCAGTTGATCCTAAAGGAAATCAACACTGAATATTCATTGGAAGGACTGATGCTGAAGCTAAAACTCCAATTCTTTGGCCACCTGATGCAAAGAGCTGACTCATTGGAAAAGACCCTAATGCTGGGAAATACTGAGGGTGAGAGGAGAAGGGGACGACAGAGGATGAGATGGTTGGATGGCATTGCTGACTCAATGGACATGAGTCTGAGCAAACTCAGGGAGATGGTGAAAGACAGGGAAGCTGAACAGCCTGAAGTTCATGGGGTGGTAAAGAGTTGGACACGACTTAGCAACAGAACAACTGAGTGTGCAAATGTGTTTCCTGTATATTCCATACACATGTTGCTCTTTTTCGATTGCTTGTTTATACACATTTGGGTATGCTTTAGACTGTTACTTTTCTTTCTTTCCCTTCAATATTGGATATCATGCTGATGGCACACTCAGATTTATTTAACTCTTTAAATAGCTACGTGGAATTCAATTTACCTAGATGCCGCGATATAACCAGTCTTCTTACCTGTGATTAACAAATTACCTCAACTTGCTACCTTCTGTCATTCCTCCTGAGAATTTCATTATTTGAAGGTTGTCTGTCTTTACTCTCCATTTGCCTTTTAGGTCTTCTTTTTATTCATGATATTCTGCTATTTCTCTACAACATATCCAAATGTAGCCTTTTGTCTATGTTGCTCTGCACTCAGTATACACTACCTTGGGGCTCGCATATTTCTTTATGTTTGAAAAATTCTTAGCTATCATCTCTTTAAATATTTTCCCCCATCTTGCCTTCTCTTCCTCCAGCCTCCTGTTGGTCACAGCTTTGGACACTTTCAGCTTTCTTTCAAGTATTTTAATTTCTCATGAGTATTTCCTATCTCTTCATCTCTCTATACTACAGTCTCATTAAATTTCTCAGTCTTATGTTCTATTTCATAAGTTTAGTCTGAGTGTGTCCCATGTATGGTTTAAATATTGAGAATTTTAGCCACCATTCCGTATTTTACAATGATATGTTTTCTTGTTTAAATCTATTAGCTTAAAATCTATATGTTAGTACTTGATACATGCCTATTTTTTTGAATAGTCACATACAACAACACAGTATCTCCTATCTTGCTGTATATTTACTATTCATTCTTATATCACTTTGAGATATTTATTCTTATTTTTGGAGTCTTTTCCCAATTGCATAATTATTTCCATTTCCTTAGGGGGAAATCCACTTTTCGCTTGGTTGTATTTAGATAACTTGTATCATGTCCGCTTTCCTGTGTGGCTTGAAATTGTCATCTGTAAATTCTTCTTGAGTGGGGATTTCTAATTTCTGCTCTTATCCTTCTCTAAGTCATTGCTTCAAGACGACCTCCCCATCTTTCTGGGGCTTGACTTTCTCTAGTTTCCCCACATCTGACCCTGGTGATGGGGGAAACATACAGCCTGGACTCTGGGCTGAATGAAGAGGCTGGATTGAGTTTACTGGATTTGGAGCTGTTTTCCTAAGAGTATGTCTGGTTGAATATATTTTATTTTTTGCAAAGAAGTGAAATAGGTGTTTGCTAACTGGAAAGATGATGTGTTCTGGGACTCAGCAGGTGTTCACTGCACTTTCCCCATGGGCATATATGTTTTCAACTTTCCCTGCAGGTAGCTGAGACCTTGGAGATGAGTAATGGTCAGTAGAATGTGAGCAGAGGAGATACATGCCACTTCCACGACTGGCTCATGAAACTCCCCACAATGAGCCTCTCTTCTCTCTTCCTTCAGCTGTCAGCTGGACGTCCACTGCCCGCTGGGGCCACCTGGGGAGTCCCAGGTGGAAAGTGGCTGAGACTTGATCCCTGAATTTCTGGGAGTGGAGTCCCTCTCTATCACACTGTCACGGGCAGCATTTTTTTTGCTATTGAGAAATAAACTTCTTTTGGGTTGACTCATGAGACTTGGAGGCTTAGCTGTACAGCAATAAAACTAATACACGTCTCCCTTGTTCTTGTGAGCTTATGCCTTTAAAAATATTTCTTCACTGTCATCTGAGTGAGTGGCGTTTCAGGAAGGAACATGTTCAAGCCACCATGTTTCAGCAGCATTTTTCCTCTTTTGCTTTCTCTCAGGGGTTTCTTACTGCTCTGGCATTCTGAGAGGGCCTCCATTCTATTTTTGAGTGTGTGAATTTATTTGTTTTTAAAAATAGCTTTACTATCATTTCTATGGACTGGGTACAGGGAGCGGGGAGCTCAGCTTGTGCTTAGATTGCCATCTTCAAACCGGTTTAATGCACTGCCAGATTCTATTTGCTAATATTTTATTTAGGATTTTTCATCAATATTCATATGCAAGATTGGTCTGTAGTTTTATTTTATGCTTTCTGTCAGGTTTAAAAATCAATGTTAGGGTGGCTTCACAAAAAGGATTTAGAAGCCTCCCTCCTTTCCCTATGCTGCCCAGTAATGAAAGGACATAGAAATAACCCATTCTTTAGAGATTTGAAGGAGTTCACCCACAGAACCATCTCAATCGGGGGCTTTTTGGAAGAACAGTTTTTTAAAAAAAGTCTTCAGTTTCTTCTATGACAGTATTTTTGATTGAATAATCTATCCATCTGTGATCAATTTGTTCATTTATGATGTTTTAGAAAAAAATTCATCAGTTTCATTAAGAGTTTTATTTGTACCGTTCTAAGCACATTGTCCTCTTTCCTTTATTTTCCATTTCTCTGTTATTTTTTAATTCTCACATTTTTATTTAGTTATTCGTACTTTCAAAGATTTATTTTCTTGACTAGCTTATCTAAGCTTTTTAAAAAATGACTCGTTGTTAAACAAGTTCTTACATTTATTTTTTCTACCAATTTTTTTTGAAATTCATTGTTTTCTATTTTTTATCATTTGCACTCATTTTGATTGTTTCTGTTTATCTCATATTTCTTGCTCTGATCTTTTCCTTGTTTCTTTTGTTAAATGCTTCCTATATTTTAATTGATTTTTCCTAGTAACATAAAATTTCAAAAATTTAAACATTTTGTTTTGAATGTGGTTTTAACAAAACTGGTTAGGGGATTAGTGTTCATATAATTGTAACTTTAAGTTAGGGAGATGTTCTACCATTAGGGAGAATTCCTTTTAAGATGGAGTTTGTGAGCATGTGTGTCTTATTTTATTAATTTCCAGGTGGCATACAGTCCTCACCACTCTGCCATCTTTATTCTATTACGTTGTGTTTAGAAAATATCTGAGCTATAGCTGTTTGTGAACATTTGGCGAGGTTTTCTTTGTGACCTCTTGATTACGCATTTTTGGTAAATACTCCATAGGACTTTGAAAAGAACACATAATGCCTCCTCCCACCGATCACTTTTGCAGTGACCTGGGGCAGGTGTCTGCTAGGTGTTGAGGCCGCCAAGACATTCTAGGACACCTTTGCTATGGTTGGAGTGTGTTAAGCCCAAGGCTTACTCAAAGCCTCCCCATGGTTGGACTCATAAAATTACTCCTCTCCCCCAACTGCTTTTGTGGCTAAACTCAGGCACCTGGCTCAGACCCCACTAAGACTGATCACCATGGTGGCACTTCTGTTGGGAAGTGAGCATCTTGAGAAACGTATACAAGCGTCAAACCAGAATTTAGCAAGTGGAAGGATTTAAGACCAGTAGGTGGAGCAGGATTGAGTCCTAGGACAGAAGGGGCTTTGAACTGGCAGTGAAGAAAATGTCCCCATCAGCCCACTTTATGATCACCATCTGGGGACCCTTCCTGAGGGTGTGTCCATTAGCATGGCTCCGCAGACATGGTCCAAATTCTGTGAACCACTGATTAGCTTTGATGAATTCCGTTTTTGTGCTTAATCAGCCAGAGACAGCTGTTGTTGAAACTTCAAATCCTGAATGTTTCATAAGCATAAAAATCAATTCTATATATTGTGTAATTATATATATCAAGTATCCATAAATTAGTTCTTCTTACACTATTTGAGTTGTCTGTATCCTGACTTTACTTGCCTTAGGTTTCTAAAGCCTTTTAATTCATGTAGATTCATGTTTTATTTTACTTTATCTCATTTAAATTTTTATTCTCATGGGCTGAGAGAGGTACATTAAATATTCTAACATTATTTTGTGGTTCTTTTTCTGTTTTTTCTTGCATTTACTACATTTTTGTTCATTAATTTTGCTGTTATTTTCATTGTTGTATAAAGACTCAAGACTACGTCATCTCCACTGTGGCTTGTTTACTCATTAAAAATGGTCCGATCTCCTTTAAATCTCTGTGCCTTGAATTTATCCTTGTCTGACATTTTAATGTCAAAATGTACTTTGAAGGGTGTGTGTGTATGTTTGTATGTATGTGCTTGTATAGTCCAGTTTTATTCTAATACTTTAGAAGGTCTATTGTGGGTTTTCTTTCACTTCTAATAATTGCATTTATTGCTATAAATGTATAGACTATACATTGTTCTTACTTTTTCAGACAGTATTTACTGAAATGCATGCATGGTAAGGTTCTTGATTTCCTCCCATGTGCCCTCTCTCCTTATTCTCCATACCATCTAATTTTGGTTTGTTACATTATTATTTTTATTTATTCAAGTGAATGCTTCACACATTTAAACAATATGCTTACATGTTTTCTTTATTCATCAGCTTTAAATATTATTGTATTGATTTTTCAGCCCTCATTACACAAAAAGAGGAGATTGGCATTCATATCATAATTTTCCCTTTCTTTCACTTCTGATATTTTTGTAGTTTCAATGTAGTAGCTGATAGAATATACACTTTACTTGATAGCAACATTTTCCTGCAGCTCTGGTATATTTGTTTAAATTAGTTCACTTAAATTAAATATACTAGAGATCACCATTTTTTATAGTATCTTCTTTATTCCTGGATTGGCAACAGAGCAATTTTTAATAGTTCCTTTAAGAAGAGATAATGGAAGTTCTCTTTATAGAGCTGTGAAGGTCTAAAAATTGTCATTTGTTCTTTACTCTAAATGGAAATTTGGCTGGGTATAAAATTATTTTCTGACCTTTCCCTGAGGACTCTAGAGATATGCTTCCACTTTATTGTAGCAGTGACAGTCTCAGAGAGAAGCCTAAAGGTAGGTTGACTTTTTACTTTTGTAGATGAGTTGACTTTCTTTCCCTGGCTATAGGATTTCTTCTTTCTTTATTTATTTTTGAGGATTTATTATTATTTTAATTTATTTAGTTTCTAATTGAAGGGTAATTGCTTTACAGAATTTTGTTGTTTTCTCTCCAACCTCAACACGAATCAGCCATAGGTATACATTGACTTTCTTTCCCTGGCTATAGGATTTCTTCTTTCTTTATTTATTTTTGAGGATTTATTATTATTTTAATTTATTTAGTTTCTAATTGAAGGGTAATTGCTTTACAGAATTTTGTTGTTTTCTCTCCAACCTCAACACGAATCAGCCATAGGTATACATTGACTTTCTTTCCCTGGCTATAGGATTTCTTCTTTCTTTATTTATTTTTGAGGATTTATTATTATTTTAATTTATTTAGTTTCTAATTGAAGGGTAATTGCTTTACAGAATTTTGTTGTTTTCTCTCCAACCTCAACACGAATCAGCCATAGGTATACATTGACTTTCTTTCCCTGGCTATAGGATTTCTTCTTTCTTTATTTATTTTTGAGGATTTATTATTATTTTAATTTATTTAGTTTCTAATTGAAGGGTAATTGCTTTACAGAATTTTGTTGTTTTCTCTCCAACCTCAACACGAATCAGCCATAGGTATACATATATCCCTTCCCTCTTGAACCTCCTTCCCATCTCCCTCCCCATCCCGTGCCTCTAGGTTGATACAGAGCCCTTGTTTGTGTTTCCTGAGACATATAGCAAATTACCATTGGCTATCTATTTTACATATGGTAGAGTGAACTCTGGGAGATGGTGATGGACAGGGAGGCCTGGCGTGCTGCAGTTCATGGGGTCGCAAAGAGTCGGAGACGACTGAGCGACTGAAATGAACTGAACTGAACTGAATGTAAGTTTTCAGGTTACTCTCTCCATATATCTCACCCTCTTCTCCCCTCTCCTCACGTCCATAAGCCTCTTCTCTATGTCTATTTCTCCATTGCTTTCCTGCAGATAAATTCGTTGGTCCTCTTTCTAGATTCCATATATATGCACTACTATATGATATTTATCTTTCTCTTTCTGACTTACTTCACTCTGCATATTAGGCTTTAGGTTCATCCACCTCATTAGAACTGACTCAGATGTGTTCCTTTTACTGGCTGAGTCATATTTCATTGTGTATATACACCACAAGTTCTTTATTCATTCATTGATGGACATCTAGGTTGCTTCCATGTTCTGGCTATTGTGAATAGTGCTGCAATGAACGATGAGATACATGTATCTTTTTCAATTTTAAATTTCTTAGGGTACATGCCTATTTTATTTTAAGCTACCTGTGGAAATCATTTTCCTTGCCAATATTTGATTTAGGAGTAGGCATGTGACCTGTTTTGACCAAAGAGAAACCTGGGAAAATCCACTAGGAGACTTCTAGGAAAAATTTCCCTACTCTTGACACTCAAGGTTTCTCTTCTTCCTCTAGACATGCACTCTTTAATATGATAGCCACCAGGCACAGGTGGCTATTTAAAATTAAATTAATTAAAATTAAGTGAAATTAAAAATTCAACTCCTCAGTCACACTAGGTACATGTCAGACACTCAGTGTTTACCCGGGGCTAGTGTCTGCCATCGGAGAAGGCAATGGCACCCCACTCCAGTACTCTTGCCTGGAAAATCCCATGGATGGAGGAGCCTGGCAGACTGCAGTCCATGGGGTTGTTAAGAGTCAGACACGACTGAGCGACTTCACTTTCACTTTTCACTTTCTTGCATTGGAGAAGGAAATGGCAACCCACTCCAGTATTCTTGCCTGGAGAATCCCAGGGACGGGGGAGCCTGGTGGGCTGCCGTCTATGGGGTCGCACAGAGTCAGACACGACTGAAGCGACTTAGCAGTAGCAGCAGCAGTGTCTGCCATATGGGACAGTGCAGACACAGAGTATTTCCATTATGGCAGAAAGTTATATCGGATAATGCTGTACCTGGATATTTTCAGCTTAGATTTGATGCTGAAACAGTGGTAGCCATCTGAAAAACACTGAAAGGGGCTAAGAATTGGAAGTGAAACTGGAGATAACTGAGATTTTGAAAGCTTGGCTTCCATGATAGTTCAGTTGGTAAAGAATCTGTCTGCAATGCAGGAGACCTCGGTTCAATTCCTGGGTCGGGAAGATCCCTGGAGAAGTGATAGCTACCCACTCCAGTATTCTTGGGTTTCCCTGGTGGCTCAGTTGGTAAAGAATCCGCCTGCAATGTGGGAGACCTGGGTTCGATCCCTGGGTTGGAAAGATCCCCTGGAGGAGGGCATGGGAATCCACTCCAGTACTCTTGCCTGGAAAATTCCATAGACAGGGGAGCCTGGCTGGCTATAGTCCTTGGGGTTGCAAAGAGCTGGATATTACTAAGTGACTTTCATTTCAGGGTACATGCCTATAAGTGGGATTGCTAGGTCATATGGTGGTTTTCTTCCTAGTTTTTTAAGGAATCTCTATACCGTCTTCCATAGTGACTGTATCAATTTACATTCCCACCAACAGTGCAAGAGAGTTCCCTTTTCTCCACACCCTCTCCAGAATTTATTGTTTGTAGACTTTTTGATGATGGCCATTCTGACCGGTGTGAGGTGACATCTCATTGTAGTTTTGATTTGCATTTCTCTAATAATGAGCGATGTTGAGCATCTTTTCATGCGTTTGTTAGCCATCTGTATGTCTTCTTTAGAGAAATGTATGTTTAGGTCTTTTTCTCACTTTTTGATTGGGTTGTTGGTTTTTCTGGTATTGAGTTGTATGATCTGCTTGTATATTTTGGAAATTAATCCTTTGTCAATTGTTTCATTTGCTATTATTTTCTCCCATTCTGAGGGTTGTCTTTTCACCTTGCTTATAGTTTCCTTTGCTGTGCAAAAGCTTTTAAGTTTAATCAGGTCCCACTTGTTTACTTTTGTTTTTATTTCCATTACTCAAGGAGGTGGGTCATAGAGGATCTTGCTTTGATTTATGTCATCGAGTGTTCCGCCTATGTTTTCCTCTAAGAGTTTTATAGTTTCTGGTCTTACATTTAGGTCTTTAATCCATTTTTAGTTTATCTTTGAGTATGGTGTTATGAAGTGTTCTAATTTCATTCTTCTACATGTAGCTGTCTGGTTTCCCCAGCACCACTTACTGAAGAGGCTGTCTCTGCCCTATTGTATATTCTCGCCTGTTTTGTCAAAAATAAGGTACCCATAGCTTCTTTATTTTTGAGGTTTAGTAACTCTAATAAAATGTGCCTCTCTGCCTCAACTTATTTGGGAACCATTGACCATTTGAAACAGTAGATTCAAGTGCTTATTTCAAAAATACTTAAAAAAAATATTACTCCTTTGGACGGTTTGTGTGCTCTCTCTGTTTTGTTCGTTAATTTCAGCCACCAATTTTGCATACTTTGGATCTCCTTTGATACCTTTCACAACTATTGCATTTTCTTCTATAATTTTAAACTTTTGGTTATTTTTTTCTGTTTTATCCCATTCAGTTTACAAGTCTGTCTTCCATGCCCCAGGTCATTATTATGGCAGAATCTATTTCCTATTTATTGTGGACAAAATGATCTTTACTTATTTGATGATTTTATTTTTCTCTTCTATTTTTTCTAGCTCTTTGCCAGTTTTGTTTTTATTCTGTTGTCTTTTTAAAAAACTGGCTTCTTATATTTCTACTTTGATGCTTTGCTTTGCAGAGGTTATTATTTGTTTTAATGAGTCATGTGAGGTCATACTATTGCTTTACTGAATGCCAAGCTTTTTCTGAGGTGTGCTTATTATCTCCTTTTGCATTGCAGTGTTTCTGCTACTCTCAAACTAGGATTTTGGTGATGGCCATTTCTTAGTTTTTAGTTTTCCTTCATCTGTAAAGCAGGGAGTCCCCTCCAAATGAGCTTTGTGCTGCTGAACTATGTGAAAGAGAAAGGCCAGGAAAGGGTGGTGGGCTAGGAGGCAACGTACGTCAGGGAGAAAGTCTGAGTGTTGTTCTGTTGTCCACAGAGACTCTCTGCTACCCCTGTCTTTTAAAGAATCCATGGTGTTCTGACTTTGCCATACTGGGTATCCCATTTCAACATATTCACTTAATGCTAGTTTAATTTTCACTTCAGAATGTATCTCCTGGTTTTATGAAAAAAATTTTTTTTTGAAAATTTTAATTCTCTTCATTTTGTGTTTGTCTTAGAAATAGTGTGACTAGAAGAGTATGGATTCATCTACTACACACTGACTATGTACTTTTAAAATTGATATTCTCCTTCTGGTTGATATTCTCCTTCCAATGTTAATTAGTCTTATAACTATTTACATGGTTTTAATTTTTGTGCTTTAAATAATCCTCTGATAGTCTTAGGTATATAAGGTTTTATCTGCTTATGTGGTTGTTTCTTTAGGGGCTGACACTTAGAAATAAAATTATTAGGTAAAGATGTGAACACTGTTAGGGCCTTTGATTTATGTTTAAAATTGTTGTTTATAAATTTTTTTCTACATGTCTTCCAACAATGTGTCAGAATGCAGCAGAAATCCCTCTCTTCATAAACTCCCTCCGCTACATTGACTAGTATTTTAAAAGCTCTTGATCATTTGACCAAATGCATAGTAAATTTAATTTATTTATTTAAAAATAAAATAATTTTTTCTTTTGTGTGCTTTAATTATCTGTTCATATTCTTCATCTTATTATCTGTCAGAATGATTACACTCTTATCAATTTGTATGAGTCTTTTAATAAGCAGAGTGGTATCCTTGCCATTTTTTTATAATGCTATTTTTCTTAAATCTTATTTATGATATATTTACTTTAGAATTTTGAAATTTTTATATAGTAAAATTTAAAAAAATTAAAAAAAATTTTAAATGTTAAAGAATTAATAATTTATCCTTTGTTTTTAATCTTAAACTCTTTTTCTTATTTGGAGGATAGATAGTATTCAATGATTACTTTTAGATTTTTGAGAATTTGGTTTTTTAAAAAAATTTCTTCTTTATTTCATATGGACTTGCATTATCTGTTTGATTTTGTACTCTACATACTCAACATTATATTAATCATAAATATAATCTTATTTTTAAAGATGTTGTAATAATGATTTTTCTACACAATAACCTGTTTGGGGGATGTATCATAACTTATTTGACCTGATTATTGGCTGTTTTGGGGCTTCCCTGGTGGCTCAGTGGTAAAGAATCAGCCTGCCAATGCAGGGACCCAGGTTCAATCCCTGGGTTGGGAAAACACCCTGGAGGAGGAAATGGCAATCCACTCTAGTATTCTTGCCTGAAAAATCCTATGGACAGAGAAGCCTGGTGGGCTATAGTCCATGGGGTGGAAAAGAAATGGCAACCCACTCCAGTACTCTTGCCTAGAAAATTCCATGGACAGAGGAGCCTGGTGGGCTACAGTCCATGGGGTGGAAAAGAGTTGGACACAACTTAGCAACTTAACAATAGCAACAAGTACTGGCTGTTTAGAGTGCTTTCAAGGCTTTTACTATGAGTATTTTAGGGTACCTTTTGGTAATAATAATAAAAAAAACCTCTTCCAAGTAGGGTACTTTGTCACATTTTTCATTGGTTTATTCCCACAAAAAGTATGATCAATAGGTCCAAAATTGTGAATATTATTAATCTCCTGATACAAATGGCTCTCCAAATGGGTTCTCCTAGTTTGTCATCTAAGTCATATTTCATATTGTTTGAAGAATCTCAACAAGGAAAATGATGACTGGACAACTTAACCTAGCTTATTAACTAGCAATCTATTATATTTTCTTCAACAATTTGTAGTATGCAAAAGCTATTCTCATCTTTGTTTTTTTTTTTTTCTTTTTTGCTTTATTTCACATGCTGTGTGTTAAGTCACTTCAGTGTTATGTCTGGGTCTTTACAACCCTATGGCCTATAGCCCACCAGGTTCCTCTGTCCATGGGGTTCTCCAGGCAAGAAAACTGGAGTGGGTTGTTCTGCCCTCCTCCAGGGACGCTTCCTAACCCAGGGCTCGAACCTGCATCTCTTATGTCTCCTACTTTGGTGGGCGGGTTCTTTCCCACTCATCTTGGCAACCATTTATTTTCTTAGCAGCTATAGAGGAAAAGATTGAAGCTAAGGGATATTCAGCACTTCTCCCCACACTGACAGAACCATTTTATAATGCTATTTTTCTTAAATTTTATTTATGATATGTTTACTTTAGAATTTTGAAAATTTTATACCACAATGTTTTAAAGAATTTTAATAGTTTATCTTTTGTGCTTAAGCTTAGACCCTGGCCTGGCCGGGGTGAGAATCAGGTTTTCTGAAATGTAGCCCAATATTCCTTTCTCTTGTCACTGTTTCTTCATGATGAACACAAACTCACTGACTGGCAGTCTGAAAGCGGATGGTGGTTTTAAAGCAAAGACAAAATTCAAAGGAAATAGCAGCCAGCACCTGTGCAAGAATGGAAGCAGGTGGAATATTCCTTCAGAAGGATGCCACCCTTTGCTGCCCACCAAAAGTACTTAGGCTATTCGAGACATCTTTCAGCAGTTGCTCCTGAAAAATGTTGTGTGGCAAAACCCCGAGAATTTGGCCTGGTTTTCATCAAATATTTATGATGCCCTCATTAGTCTCTAGTCCAAGGGTAATACAGGCTCTCATTTGAATTTCCGAGTGGTGAGGGAGTTTTGAAAGGAAATGTCATATTATATGCACTGTTTATACAGATCAAATATGCATGTGTTGGTTTTGCAGACTGGTGTCGGGGTTGCTGTTATTTACAGGGACGATGTTAATGAGGTGCAGCAGGAGCTCCCGCTGGGGATCTCGGGAACACTCGGGCTATAGCAGGCCCAGGGAGGCCACCTCATGACCCTCAGGGCATCCGTGGGGCCACAGGGACTGTGAGGAGGTGACTCTGTCCCTGGGTTGCCGGGCAAGTTTGACTGGTGAGGGATGATGAGGTGACATTCACACCCAGCCCAGCAATCAGAAGGGGAGAAATATTCCAGGTGGAGAAAGCCATGATCATAACAGCCTGGAGGCCCTGGAGAGCAATGGGGTTTTCATTAACTGAAGGCTCAGTCTCACTGGAGAATGTGTGTTGGGTCTGGGTGGGGTGACTGGAGGTAAGCAAAATCAGAAGGTAGAGGTTGGGTTGCTATGGCCTCGTAAGCTCCGTGACTGACTTTGGACGCTGTCCTCGAGGCCATGGGAAGGGCCCGATGGGTTTTAAGCTACTGAGTGACATCATCTGGTTATATCTTAAGAAGATTACTCTCGCTTCATTGTAGAAAATGGACTGGCAGGAGGCAAGGCTGCTGCAGAAAGACACGTTAGGAGATGGGTTCAGAAATCTTGGGGATAGATGGTGGAAATGTGGAACAGAGCAGCAGAGCAGTAGATGGATTCTATTTAGGTTCTAGAATCCACAGTATTCAGTGGCTAACTGTGTATCAGGGGATGAGGAAGAAGAAAGCCTTAGAGTTGATTCTGAGTGCTAGCTTGAGTGCCTGTATTTTGGGGAACCTACAGAAAAGGGGCTTCCTTCTGCTTAGAAAGATGAGTTTGTCTTAGATAATCTGAGTTGGAAATGACTTCCGTCTATCCCAGCTGAGACTCTAAGTAAACTGCCGGGGGCAGTGATCTGGGTCTCCAGAGGTAAAAATGGGAGTGTATACAGGTGAATGTAGATTTGGAAGCTGGAAGTTGAAGGTATTTTTGTCTTACGGTTTGCATTTTCTCTGAGAGGAGTAAGTTACCTACTGCTGGAATCTTGGATGGCACAAAGGTGTGTGGTGAGAGCTGGCTCCAGAAGATTAAGAGATGAAAGACTGAACAGTGTAAGGCGCTCTCAGTCTAGTTGAAGATGCAGGCAGGTGAGCAGAGGATGGTATCAACGATGATGCGTGCAAGCAAGGGTAGAGAAAGAAGGCTTCCAAGGGGCACCCAGCTCCACCTGGACAATGGGCGGTGGGAAAATAGGGAAGGGTTAGTTAGAAAACAGAACGCATCTGTGATTTCATTTGAAATTTAAAGGGTGAGTAGGTTTCATCCTGGAGAAGGCAATGGCACCCCACTCCAGTACTCTTGCCTGGAAAATCCCATGGATGGATGAGCCTGGTGGGCTGCAGTCCATGGGGTCGCTGAGAGTCGGACACGACTGAGCGAGTTCACTTTCACTTCTCACTTTCATGCATTGGAGAAGGAAATGGCAATCCACTCCAGTGTTCTTGCCTGGAGAATCCCAGGGACGGCGGAGCCTGGTGGGCTACTGTCTCTAGGGTCGCACAGAGTCGGACACGACTGAAGTGACTTAGCACAGCAGCAGCAGGTTTCATCCAGTAGAGTAGGTGTGGGCATTCTGTGTGAAGGGAACCACAAGCATGCGGATGTGAGATGGAGAAAGAACTCCGAGGCCATTGTCCTGAAGACTGTCTGAAGCACCTGACTCAGCACCCAGGAGTAAATAGATGCTCAGTATTTAGTGGGAAGAATGGACAGAAGGAAGGAAGGAAAGAGAGAGGGGGAAGGAGGAAGAAGAGATTTGAAAGAGAGAAGAAAGGAGAAAAAATAAAAAAAGGAGGGATGGAAGGAAGGAGAAGGAAGGAGGAAAGGAAGGGAAGAAAATTAACTAAAAGCTTAACAGAGTCGAGTGGCAATGAGGCAGGAGAGCTGCAAGGGTGAGGTGTCACAGAGCCTGGCAAATCGAGGTAAGGATTCCTACTTGATCTGAGGTTGGGGGCTCATTGCATGGCACTACCCAAAACGGGACATGGCTCCCTTTGAAGTGTTTGCTAATAGCGTCTCACAGAAGGGTTGGGGCTTCTCAGATGACTTCTTGAAGGAGGTAAATGTTTCGATTTTGCTGACCCGTGTTTCCAGGTCTTTGTTTAATGCAAGTTCAGCAAAAACAGGCTTCAGTGAGAGCCGAAGGTCTGAGAGGCTGTCAGGGGGAGGAAGCTGAAGGGCTCACAGGTGTGTGGTGGGAAGGACTCCCTCAGGCACTGTGAGGTGCCGCACCCTGCCTTTCTCAGCACCCCCACCCACCCCACCATCAGGGAGGGCCCTGGCAGGAGAAATGCGACAGAAATGAGAAAATTAAGAGGGTGAGGAGCTGGGCCCTTCCCTGGGTCCGAGAGGGTCAGGGCCCAACCATCCTGGCTGCCTGGTTTCTGGTGGGGTCGGAGTGGGGGTTGCTCTGGTGGGAGGAGTCAGTGAGCTACAGAGCTTCTTTCTTTCCTCTCCTCTCACTTTCCCCTTCCTTTTGTATTAACACACACAGCAGGAGTTGGACCATAAAGAAGGCTGAGCACTGAAGAATTGATGCTTTTGAACTGTGGGGCTGAAGAAGACTCTTGAGAGTCCCTTGGACTGCAAAGAGATCCAACCAGTCCATCCTAAAGGAGACTGATCCTGAATATTCACTGGAAGGACCAATGCTGAAGTGGAGGCTCCAAGCCGTTGGCCATCTGATGCAAAAAACTGACTCATTTGAAAAGACCCTGATGCTGGGAAAGATTGAAGGTGGGAGGAGAAGGGGACAACAGAGGATGAGATGGTTGGATGGCATCATCGACTCAATGGATATGAGTTTGAGCAAGCTCTGGGAGATGGTGAAGGACAGGGAAGCCCAGTGTGCTGCAGTCCATGGGGTCACAAAGAGTCAGGCACGACTTAGCGACTGAACAACAACACAGCAAGGGATGCATTGTGGAGCTAGAGTTGCCTTTTCTTCATCAAGCCCTCACGTAATAGAAAGAACATAAGCTTGGAAATAGGCAATTCTGGTTTTTCAGCCCAGGTTTGCTTGTTCTTATTATTGTGTAACATAAAGTGAGTTATTCCAAGTCTCTTATCCTTTGTGTGGTTGTTGGTCTTAAACAAAGGACAATTCTTTTTTCCATCATAGCATGGCTGTAAGGAAATGCCCAGCATTTGGGAGGCATTTAGTAAACATTCATTCTCATCTGCATATCTCCTGGGAAGTATTTTCCAATCTAGGGATCCAAGAAGGTTCTGGAAGGAGGATTAGGAAGAGAACCTTCAGAAAGGGAGACTGGATATAACTTTGAGCCCAGCTTATTTGTGTGGAAGAGGCACCAAAAAGTGACTTGATATCTTGTAATAAACCAGAATGGAAAAGAATCTGAAAAAGAATATATATGTATTATATATGTATAATATATATATTGGGTTGGCCAAAAAGTTCATGCAAGTTTTTCTATACCGATTTTTAAATTTTATTTTTTTATTTTAATACTTGGTTATTTTTTTGTTGTTTATTTGGATGTGCTGGTCGTTTGTTGTGGCATGTGGGATCTAGTAGCCTGGCCAGAGATTGCTCCCATGCCCCCTGCACTGGGAGGGCAGAGTCTTAGCCATTGGACCACCGTGGAACTCCCGTGGGTTTTCCATTACATCTTATGGAAAAATCCAAAAGAGCTTTTAGGCCGGTCCAGTATATAATTGAATTACTTTGCTGTACATCAGAAATGGACACAACATTGTAAATCAACTATACTTCAATTTTAAAAAAAAGTGAGTAAGGAAGCCATGCACAGGAGTGGGAAGCGTACAGATGGGTGGGAGACTCCCCGTTGAGGCAGGGTGGGCAGTCTCCGAGGGCTCAGTGCATGATGGCAGAAGGGCAGGATGGTGGGTGGGTCTCTCTTTCATATGAAGACAGGAAATCACTGATGGCCCTCCCGCTGCCCCATAGTGTGTTGTTAGGTCATGTCTTGTGGTCCCCAGTGGAGTGTCCCAGTTACACAAAAGGAGTAGAGGCTGCTGACAGATGACTATGCGCCCAAGGGCAGATCGGTGACTAATGTAGGCAGGCAGAGCCTGAGTCAGGTGATATACAGAAGGATGGACACTCTTGGCTGTCTGAGATCTGCTCTCTCTCTGGTTGGGCTTCCCCGGTGGCTTAGTGGCAAAGAATCCACCTGCAATGCAGGAGCTGCAAGAGATGCTGGTTCAGTCCCTGGGTTAGGAAGATATTCTGGAGAAGGAAATGGCAACCCACTCGCACTCCAGTATTCTTGCCTGGAGAAGCCCATGGACAGAGGAGCCTGGCTGGCTACAGTCCATAGAGTCTCAAAGAGTCAGACACGACTGAAGTGACTTAGCATGCACCCACACGTCTCTCTGGTCATCTGTCTCAGGGGAGGTGATTTGTATGTGAGTCTTCTGCTAGTTTCCAAATAAGACACCTAGAATATATTTTGCATGTTACTGTGTATAATTATGAATAATTCGTGTAAAAGCTGCATAGAGTCAAAGAGATGTTCAGTTCAGTTCAGTTCAGTGACTCAGTCATGTCTGACTATTTGCAACCCCATGAATTGCAGCACACCAGGCCTTCCTGTCCATCACCAACTCCTGGAGTTCACTCAGACTCACGTCCATTGAGTCAGTGATGCCATCTAGCCATCTCATCCTCTGTCGTCCCCTTCTCCTCCTGCCCCCAATCCCTCCCAGCATCAGAGTCTTTTCCAATGAGTCAACTCTT
>NW_011494874.1:4943362-4954049 GCF_000754665.1 Bison bison bison
ATCTCATCCTCTGTCGTCCCCTTCTCCTCCTGCCCCCAATCCCTCCCAGCATCAGAGTCTTTTCCAATGAGTCAACTCTTCGCATGAGGTGGCCAAAGTACTGGAGTTTCAGCTTTAGCATCATTCCTTCCAAAGAAATCCCAGGGCTGATCTCCTTCAGAATGGACTGGTTGGATCTCCTTGCAGTCCAAGGGACTCTCAAGAGTCTTCTCCAACACCACAGTTCAAAAGCATCAATTCTTCGGTGCTCAGCCTTCTTCACAGTCCAACTTTCACATCCATACATGACTACTGGAAAAACCATAGCCTTGACTAGATGGGCCTTTGTTGGCAAAGTAATGTCCCTGCTTTTGAATATGCTATCTAGGTTGGTCATAACTTTCCTTCCAAGGAGTGTCTTTTAATTTCATGGCTGCAGTTACTTTCACCAATAACTCCAGAGAATTCACCAGAACTCAGACCTGTGTATCAGGGTCTTTATGATGATCTGGAAATGCGGCAATGAGAATCAACAAAGGACAAACAAATAGGAAAAGATCCAATGCCTGTCCTAAGGATCTTCCACTGCAGCTGGGAGACAGTCATCAAAGTTTCCTCCTCATTTATTTGTTAAATGAAAGATAAAACAGTTTGATATCAAGAATGTACAATTAGAAGTCAGTTCTCAGAGAGTCTAGAGGGGTAATGACCACATGTATGGGGCGATGGGGAAGATTTCAGAGTGGAAGGGACATTTGAGTTGGGTCTTGAAGGAGAGGAGTGGGAGCAGGGTATTTTGGTGGAGCATGGTCAGGGTCATGAGATTCCAGGCCTGGTTTCTAGCTCCATCTGCCCTGTAGATTTATATGGAACATAATGGGGGGAAAAGTCACTTAGTCATGTCCGACTCTTTGTGACCCCATGGACTGTAGATCACCAGGCTCCTCTGTCCATGGAATTCTCCAGGAAGAATACTGGAATGGGTTGCCATTTCCTTCTCCAGGGGATCTTCCTGACCCGGGGATCAAACCCAGGTCTCCTGCATTTTGGGCAGATTCTTTACCAACTGAGCCACCAGGGAAGCCACCGCAGAGAGTAAAGTTAAAACTCAAAGTTAAACATCTAGGGGGAATATTTTCCCTATCTTCGAACTCTACCACTTTATGTTAGAAAGAGATGCTGATGCCGTATTAGAGTTGAAAAGACTTCAAAAAGTTCATCGCGCTGCCCATGTGCCTGAGGTCTGGTGAGACTTCCTCTTCGGTGCCCTCAGGGTACCATTTCAGGTCCACGTGAGGATGGTGCCTTCATCTTTTTTCCATAAACCCATGGACTCAGTCCTTCACCCTCCCAGGGTACCACCGGTCTCATTTGTGTTTACTTTCCACACAACTGCTTTAGAGCTGGCTAAACCCTGTTTAGAGCTGTTTGTAAACCCTGTGAAAACCAAGGTCTTATCTGGAGTCTTCTCCTCTGTGTTCCCCGAGCCCAGCTTAGAACCTGTTGGGAGTTAGGAGTCCATTGCTCTGTGTGGGTGAATGTGTGAGTGGAAGAACGGCAGACTGGATGAGTATAGGTAAAAGGTATAATTGATCCTTCCTAGCTATTTTTTCCTATAGATTTCAAAGGTAAGATCTATGTTCTATGTTCTCTTACCTTAAAAAATGTATTTTCTTTATATTCTTTATTTTTCTTTTGGTTTCTGTGATATGTAGAAAATTTCTACACACCCTAATACATTAGGATTTTTTTAAATGGACATGTGTAGAAAAAAATTACTCCTATTCCTATTACGTAGGGGATTAAAATAGTTAACATTTTGATATTGCTTTCAATATTCCCCCTGCATTTATCTGAATAGTTGCACAGGAGTCAATAATATATCTATCAGCATATTAAAAAATGAACTCGGAACATTTATACAGTTTTGTTTAATATTTTTTGACAGCATCATATCCTGAGCATATTTCTCTGTTAATATTTTTTTTAAAAAGCAAATTAACATTTCATTGTATGGCTGTATAATTCATTAAGCCATTTTTATTTCATTGGGCATTTTTAGGTGACATTCATATTTTGAATATTATTAACAAAGAGGAAAATATAATGCAATCTAAATTTTTGAGAGCCATTTTGGTTATTTCTTTAAAATTTCAGATTTAGATTAATTAAAACAATGTGCTTACTTATTTTGATGTTGTTGTTTAGCTGCTAAGTTGTGTTCGACTCTTTGCAACCCCGTGGACTGCAGCATGCCAAGTTCCCCTGTCCTTCACTATCTCCTGAGTTTGCTCAAATTCATGACCACTGAGTCAGTGATCCAAAGGACTCTCAAGAGTTTACTCCAAGACCACAAATACTTATTTAAGATTTGTTAAATCAATTACCAAATTGTTTTTCTGCAAAATTATCTCAATCTACAAAAATTTTTTGCGGGTGAGCATGTTCATTTTACAATGTCTTAGATCTGAGACCAAAATTCAGTAGTGGTTTGGGTTCAACCTCAGGTTTTCCAGGCTTTTATGCTCATTGCCAGTTCTTAAATACCATCATTCGGTTCCTATTGATCAATTTCAGTGGGTTTGCATACATATTCAACTAAATTTTTGGAGACAGGTTTTTGAGGACAGATAAATGTTCTGACCTCTTGTCTGGCAAAGAGTAAATGACTTTCTTTTGTATTCACTCATGAAAGATTATTTTGTTGGGTCTAATTCACCTGGAGTGCAAATTCTGCTCCTCAAATCTCTGTAGATGTTTATTCATAATTTTCTATCATTTAATCTTGAAGAAGGTAGAATCTATCCTGCATTTTATTCCTTCTTAAGTCATATATATTATATGTTGGGTATTGTAGGATTTTTTTTTTTTCTTTCTCCTTGCATTTGCTTCTCTTTGATTTTTTTTTCCCTCCCTAAACAAGATCAGCCTTTCTGCTTAAAATACCCTGGCCTCCTTTCAATCTTCATGCTACTTCTGTTCTGATTGTCCTAACTTTTTACTCATAATCTCCTTTAACTCAGAGAGTCAACATTTTTTCTTATTCTTGTTTCTTTTCTCATCCTCTACTAAGTTGTTTTAAATTCTTTGTTTTACAAAAAAGAAAAAAAACGTTGTTGTTGTTCTAAATTCTAAAAGATCTATTCCCCTTTACATTTGGTCACTGATTTAAATTTTTCACCGGTGCCACTTCTCATCTTTGCAGACCTGGAGCATCTTAGTGCTGGTCCAACCCTTTCTCATCTCACTTGTCTCCTTTTTCTTCTTGCAGAGTTCTTTGCTCTGGCATTGTTCCTTTTCATGACTTTCAGCTGGGCCCCACTGACGATACTCAAGCATGCAGACCATTTTCCTTTTAAAATCAATCAGCACTAAATGATTCTCTGTGTCCTGTTTTCTCATGGACTGTTCAAGCTCATGTTGTCTTTCCCCTCCTTTTGTTCTGCGGTGTTGTTCTTTCTAATAAGCCCCGTTCACTGTTGACTTATCCTCAAGCAAGGAGAGAGCTTTCCAGACCCCATGCTGACCAAAGCTCACACTCGTACACAATGTCCCCAAGTGTGCTCTCTCTCATTTGCAGATTATACACATTTTGAGCTCCTCAGTGCCAAACATCTTCTATACTAATGGTAAGAATAAACAGTGGAATTGGTGACACGACCTGTTTCTGATTACGGATTAGCACATTAATACAGTCAATATAATGAGCTCTATACATACCTGAGCTCATTTATTCTCCCAGTGACCCTGCGTTATCTATCGCAGTAAATTTCACAGCTGAGAACACTGGGAACTGGAAAAGTGTACACCTTAATGGAGGATGTCCATCCAGCCAAGACTGCAAAATCTGGTTTTTAGCTCACCCCATATTAAGGGATGGGTCTGGTGGGTTCATAGAAAGGGGGTCTGTGCACCCAGGATGCCCCTTTTCTTAGTCTCAGGGTCAGAGTCAGCACACAGGACATGTGCAAAACTATCATTTCCGAGATGAGCCACTTTCAGGACCTTCCATCTCTGATTCTGCTTGATGTGCCTCAGATACAGAGGCCACAACTTCCAAAGCCTGTCATGCCACCACTGTGTGCCCACGACTTTGGATCCACTTCTTTTCTGAGTGTTGCAGTCTCTTGAAAACTAGAAAACAGTGAGATGAGTGGTAAGATTGGGACTAGCTGGCCTCTCCAGGGTCTATAATCTGCTCTGTACCACGTGAAGTACTTTATCTGTATTAATCCCATGATTACTCACAGAATCCCAGGGAAAGAGATGCTGTTAGCAAGCATTCCCATTTTACAGCTAAAAGTACTGAGTCATGGCAGTCCTGATGCCTCTCCCTCTTATGCGGTTGTTGGAGGGGGAGGGGAGGCAGCAGTGAGGTCCTGATAATAAAATGAGAGTGAGCTCGTAGCTCCTTGCTTTGGCTGCATCTTCCATGTCTGTCAATGTCAGAGGACCATTGAAGGTGGGCACAGGGTCTTTCCCCTTATTTCCGGGAAGGAGGGTTTGATTTCTCAGCAGTGGTAAAACAGGGCAGACCAGGAATGTCAGTCTTTAGTCTTGTCCTCTGAGTTACACACCCAGGCTTGCTCTTGCCAGAGGTTTGCACAGGGCTGATTATCAAGCCCCCTTTTAAGTGATGATTCAGTGAGCTTTTGTTCTCCATCTTTCTGAGCCTCTGATTTCTCATCAGGTAAATTAGTAACTCTGACAGTCCTGCCTTTAGAGGGTGGTGGCGAGTACTAAGTAAAAAAAAAACTGTGTCAAGCCCTTATCACACCATCTGGGTCAAAAATTTCGAGGCTCTAACATGTTTATCATGTTTACCATTATTTTTCTGTGTTCAGAATTACTGTAGTAAGAAACTGCAGGAAATTATACCCAAAGCTGCCAGTTTGATGCCCTTTTAAAAGCCGAACCAACACAGGCTGATTTAAAACTATTTGTAAGTGTATGTTCACGTTGATTGTAAATTAGTGCTTGTCAACAAAGGGAATCAGACAAGGGTGCAAAATAGCAGCCTTGGGCAACGTCAAGGTCTCGGGTAGTCTCAGTTCCCAGGTCCTCTTTCCTAACTTCCTTCCTTAGCTGGTCCCTGGAACCAGTGATGGTCCAGCTCATTTCATTTGCCTCAGAATGTGCCTCATCCAAGCTCAATCCTTTCTGAGATCGTAACCCTTCTACATACTAGGCATATTTCCTGAGGCAGCTCATTCATTCATTCATTCTTCTCATTCATTCACGCCACAGACAATTACTGAGCAGCTCCTGTGTGCCAGGCTTGGCCCTGACTGCTATGGATATGAAGGCTGTTGCTACTGCTGCTGCTGCTAAGTCGCTTCAGTCGTGTCCGACTCTGTGCGACCCCATAGACAGCAGCCCACCAGGCTACCCCATCCCTGGGATTTTCCAGGCAAGAATACTGGAGTGGGTTGCCATTTCCTCCTCCAATGCATGAAAGTGAAAAATGAAAGTGAAGTCGCTCAGTCATGTCCTACTCTTAGCGACCCCATGGACTGCAGCCTACCAGGCTCCTCCATCCATGGGACTTTCCAGGCAAGAGTACTGGAGTGGGGTGCCATTGCCTTCTCCAGATACGAAGGCTAACAAGGCACAATCCCGCTATCTCAACCCCCTATAATCCCATAGACCGGATGCAGCCTCTGGGCCAGCAAAGCTCACAGAAACTCAAGGTCACTAAGGTGCCTCCTTGAAAAGGGAAGTGACAAATTTCACGCAACTTCCAAAACAAGGATGTCACTAGTCCCATCTAGAGACAACCCCTGGCGTCTTTCCTCAAAATGCATGAGAGTGTAAAGCCCAAATCTCTCCTGTCTCTAAATCATAGAAATTCCAGGGTTGGCCTCATTAGCCCCTTGGTGGGGAGGTTGGCCTCAGCCGTGCTGAGAGTCTGCTCCCACCTGACACCACTTCCCTCTGAATTACTCTGGGCGTTTTCTCCATACAGTCTGCGCCCATCCGTGCTCTCAACCGCTGTCTGTATGGGAGATAACTCTGGTGTGACAAGCTCTTTCAGAGGGTAGATATTTTTAAAGATTGTCAGGATCCTGCCAGCAGCCCTTATTATGGAGTACTTCTAGGCTTTTCACGGAAACAAAGTTGGGAGCAAATACCTTTCTAACTTGCCGTCCGCCCTGACAGAGAGTGTGCTATTATTATTCCAGGAGGTTACCATCCCACTGGGTTTTCAAGTTGATTCATTACTTTTTTCATGACTTGTATTTATTTTTCAGCACCTGTGAAAAAACACATTGATATTTCAATACCCACTCTCACAGACTGCCTGTTGGGTAAGAGGACTTGCAATCCTTGAAGGCAATTTTTTTTTTTAGAAAGTTATTTAAAAGTTTAAAATCAAAAGTGAGTTTATATTTGTCCTTTTAGCATCTGGCTTAAACAGGTGCTTTTTTTTTTTTTTTTAACCTTCATCCCAATTGAGCATTTGGTTTTAAATAGTTCAAAGAAGCTGTTTTGAATTTAAATACAAAAAATAAATAAATAAGAGGCTGGATTCTATAGATTTGAAAGAAATTTGCCTCCCAGTAGATCTCACGTACCTGAATCCTAGCTTTGTTTTCTAAGCATCTGCTGAGTATCTCTACATGGGAATCTCACAAACCATGCAAACTCAGCATGGAAAAAGAAAAATAATTTTCTTTCCCCTCCGATTCTATTTTTCCTCCTGTGGCCCCTTATTTCTTGTGTTAACAACATTTCCTGTCCAGTTTCCAGGGATAGATGTACTGAATTCATTTGCAAGCTGCCCCTCCTTCACCAATGAGCTTCTTTCACCATGGCTTCTTCTCAGGTTTTCCTCCCTGTGTCTCAGGATCCTAGGTTCTCAAGATACAGATGCTCTGGCCCCGTTTAGAGAGTCTGGTGATGGATATTGCAAGCACACTCCCCAGGTCATTTGGATGCACCCTGGATTGTAAGAAGTTTCTAGTCCTCCTCTCATGAGCCCAGTCTCTGCACACTTTGTTTTAAACTGATTTTCATAATGGTCCAGGCTGCCCCAGTGGCTCAGGGGGTAAGAAAATCCTCCTGCAATGCAGGAGATGCAGGATCCCTCTGGGTCAGGAAGATCCCCTGGAGAAGGAAATGGCAACCCACTTTAGTGTTCTTGCACAGAAAATCCCAAGGCCAGAGGAGCCTGGCGGGCTGCAGTCATGGGGTCACAGCGTCAGACATGACTGAGTAACAGAGCACTATTTGATTGACTAATGGCTCACCTGGTCTCTTTGCTCCCCATTCTGAATTTCTCCAGGCCACCTTTGCGCCCTTTTCAAGATTCAATAATATTGTTACACTCGAGTTATAGAAGTCAACGGAGCCCGTTCCTCTAGGACAGTGTTCAGACAAGTCAGCGGGCATCCT
Organism: Bison bison bison; assembly: GCF_000754665.1. NCBI lineage: Eukaryota > Metazoa > Chordata > Mammalia > Artiodactyla > Bovidae > Bison > Bison bison. The sequence goes on from NW_011494874.1 coordinate 4,950,737, forward strand.
TCAGGCTCTAAGAGCGTGCTCCAGTGTCCCTCCCCATCATTTTCTTTCACATGCCCTCCACTTCTTTGTGGAAAATTCCAGAGTTTGCAAGAATACAAAACTGAGGTTTTCTTAAATAGGGATTGTCCTGCTGACCAGAACACATCAATATTATTGCCCTGTGGACATTTTATTTTATTTTTTGGTCATGGCACGAGTCATGTGGGGTTTAGTTCCCCAGCTAGAGACTGAACCAGTGCCCCCTGCATGGGAAGCACAGTCTTAGCCACTGGACCACCAGGGAATTCCCCACTGTGAGTATTTTAAATGATGTGTTGGCCACTGACATTTACTGAAGAATCATGGAGATAGTAATAGGACTTACATGGGAGTTGGTGCAAACCATAGGATGGTTCCTTGGGACAGTTAGTGTAGAAGGGAGGCTTGCAAAAGACATGAGAACTGCCTTCAAATATAAGAGGAAGGATCAGAAAGGGAGGGCTTCCATTCTTAGGGATAGAATTGGGGCCAGTGGGTAGAATCCAAGGAGTACTGTTTTCAGCTTGATAGAAAACTGTCCAATCAAGGCTCTGCAAAAATGAATGGACTTCTTTAGGAGGTAATTAGGGCTTCCCTGGTGGCTTGGAGGGTAAAGTGTCTGCCTGCAATTTGGGAGACCTGGGTTCCATCCCTGGATCAGGAAGATCCCCTGGGGAAGGAAATGGCAACCCACTCCAGTACTCTTGCCTGGAAAATCCCATGGTCAGAGAAGCCTGGTAGGCCATAGTCCATGGGGTTGCAAAGAGTTGGACATGACTGAGCGACTTCACTTTCACTTTCAGTAGGTGGTGAGCTCCCTGTCAGTGCAGATATGCAAGTAGAGATAAAGTTCATAGGAAAAATGGAAGATGTTTACATGGTGCCTGGTCCATTGCAATCTTTAGTTGTTGCTGTTCTCATCATCATTGACTTAATTCAAGGGTTAGAGGCATATGAGGAGCCTATGACAGTTGAGCTCTCCTCCAACAATGGGGTTTTGTGAACCCGCACTTTGCAAAAGGCTGGCCCAGCTGGTTACTGTAATGATTTTAGAGCCTAGTGAACATTAAAACCAGCACATGTGCACTGCATGAAACGCTCCATCCAGAGCCAGCTCCCTATTCAGACTGATTTTATTTTCATGACTGGAAATAGCTTTTACATAATCTCCCCACGTTGTTTCATTCGGAAGCTTTCTCCCTCACCTGCGTTATCTTGTGTGCTTTCTGAGACATTGGTGATCAACCTTTGCAACAGCAGGCGCCAAATTCTGCTTCGAAACAAAGTAATGAGAACAATTCACAGAGAGGCACTGCCTTGCACGGCGGCGGCTGCAATGGACCAGGGGGCTCACTGCGTCATTTCCCAGGGATGATGCCATTTACAAAGTGACAAGTATATTCTTAATAAAAGTTGAACCTGCCCTTTTCTGAGGCATCACTGTATATGGAAGTCTTTTATTTTCTTCCTAACTTGAATATTGGAGAAGGCGATGGCACCCTACTCCAGTACTCTTGCCTGGAAAATCCCATGGATGAAGGAGCCTGGTAGGCTGCAGTCCATGGGGTCGCGAAGAGTTGGACATGACTGAGCGACTTCACTTTCACTTTTCACTCTCATGCATTGGAGAAGGAAATGGCAACCAACTCCAGTGTTCTTGCCTGGAGAATCCCAGGCACGGAGGAGCCTGGTGGGCTGCTGTCTATGGGATCCGTCACACAGAGTCGGACACGACTGAATCGACTTAGCAGCAGCAGCAGCAACTTGAATATTCACATTCTGACATCAAGCAACATTTTTTATGAAAGGTGCAACAATCGTAGAGTTAGAAAAATGAAGCTTACTAAATATTGGTGCTGATAATTTTGGCTTTTAATGTTCTTCCAAAAATGATGTCAGTCTTATCGAGAAACTGGATGGTGAACAAAGAATTCTGCGCTTTTAGTTTTCATTTTCTTTTCTTCCTTCATGACTTTGAAACTTAAAGAGATGTAGGTTATCATTTAAATGCAGTCTTAACATTATTGCCATAAAGAAAGACGATCTCCATGGACCTCTTGATGAACAGGAATATCTGTACATCTATCTATTAATATACATGTAAAGATATGCACACACACATATATGTATGTGCATATCTTTACATATACATATGTACCCATACTGCATATATTTCATATTTTGAAAATGGTAAAATACACCAAACATCTAGAATTCTATGTATCCCTTCCCTCTCCTCCCTCCCTCCTTCACTCTATCTGCCTTTCTGTCTGGAATACATATGAGTACAAGTTGAGCTCACTTTTTTTCCACCATTACCCCATTTTCCTCTCCTTCTCCAAAGAGAACCATCCATCCAGTATTTTCTGTGAATCTTTTAGTTCATGCTTTAATATGCTGCTGCTGCTGCTGCTGCTAAGTCACTTCAGTCGTGTCCGACTCTGTGTGACCCCATAGACATCAGCCCACCAGGCCCCCCCATCCCTGGGATTCGCCAGGCAAGAACACTGGAGTGGGTTGCCATTTCCTTCTCCAAAGCATGAAAGTGAAAAGTGAAAGTGAAGTCACTCAGTCGTGACCGACTCCCAGCGACCCCATGGACTGCAGCCCACCAGGCTCCTCTGTCCATGGGACTCCCCAGGCAAGAGTACTGGAGTGGGGTGCCACTATTGAATATAAATCCTTAAGAAACACATTTTTTTCCCCAATAACTAATGGCCAGCTTATTTTTGATTTTTCACTGTCACAAACCGTGCTGGAATACACATCCTTGACTGTATTTTCTTGGAAACATGTTGGGGAGAGTTTCTGAAGGGTGGCATTATTGAATTTAGAGGTCTTGGACTTGAAAGAGAAAAAAAGTTAAGTTTCATTTTTACCGACATTTACCCGAAATTTAGCACTTCCTTTTTGAATGTAGACAACAAAACCTAGTAGTTTCGGTGGTGCTGCGGCTTTGTTGCAAAATGGACACCCCAGTTTCAGATCACATTGCAGTTGGTGAAGGTGCCTCAAAATACAACTAAGGAGCATCAGCTCTTCAAATGTACATTGATTATAAAAATATTGCTAGACTTTTAGCTTAGCAAGTTAAGAAAAGGTACTTATAATCTCAAAATTGTGTGTGTTAAACATTCATGCTGCTGTTGCCAAGTCGCTTCGGTTGTGTCCGACTCTGTGCGACCCCATAGATGGCAGCCAACCAGGCTCCCCCGTCCCTGGGATTCTCCAGGCAAGAACACTGGAGTGGGTTGCCATTTCCTCCTCCAATGCATGAAAGCGAAAAGTGAAAGTG
>NW_011494874.1:4954149-4959816 GCF_000754665.1 Bison bison bison
CCATGGACTGCAGCCCACCAGGCTCCTCCATCCATGGGATTTTCCAGGCAAGAGTACTGGAGTGGGGTGCCAGTGCCTTCTCTGAAACAGTCATAAGTGCTTTCAATATAATTGGCTTCATTTAAAATCCGTGTATGCATTTATTATACACATTATAATATTACATGTTATAATGTGTATAATATACATATTACATAATATATACACATATTATATGTATCATATACACATATAATATAGTATGCCACAAATAATGCATATGAATATGTATGATTATATATATACATATATAATATAGTTTGCCTACAATAATGCATATGTATATATATATATCAGAAGACCATCAACAAGGTTCATGACAAAAAAAATGAGTAATCTCTTTTCCAAGGTGAATGCTCTAACAGTACAATTTCTGGGGCACATGGTGTTCACAATTTGCTCTTTAGCAGATTTGACAAGTGCTGTAATAAATGATGTCACCATTCACTTGACATACCTACTAGGTGGCTCAGATGGTAAAAAATCTGCCTGCAATGCAGGAGACCAGGGTTCGAACCTTGGGTTGGGAAGATCCCCTGCAGAAGCAAAATGGCAACCTTACTCCAAAATTCTTGCCTGGAGAATCCCATGGACAGAGGAGCCTGGTGGGCTACAGTCCGCGTGGCTGCAAAGAGTTGGACGTGAATGAGTGACTAACACTTTCGCTTTATTAACAAGATACTCCTAAGAGAGTTATAAACAGCTTTTTTTTTTTTTTTCTGAAGTTATTTTTCTGAAGATATTTTTTTCTCTGAAGTTGCCCTCATAAATTCTCTGAAAACTCACATTTTTTACCACTCATCTTCAAAGGGGTTGTTTGCCCCTAGGGGTACCCAAAATGATTTATTGTAGTGTGAGGAAACATGCTAGAACTTTATTTCTATTTATCGTCATCTAAAAATATAAGTAGAAATTAAACTTTATTAAAGCATGCTTGCTAATATTTATACATTTATATCATGATTTATGAATATATAGACATACATTGGGACATGTTTACAAGTCATGTTTTGATACCAGTACTTAAGACAATGGGCACAATGATAAAAATGGTTACATTTATTTACTTTCTTATTTTAATTAAAAAAATTATTTTATATTGCAAAATAGTTGATTAACAATATTATATTTGTTTCAGGTGTATAGCAAAGTGATTCAGTTATCCATATACATGTATCTATTCTTTATTTTAATTTAAATTTATTTAATTGGAGGCTAATTACTTTACAATATTGTATTGGTTTTGCCATACATCAACATTAATCCGCGACGGGTGAACACATATTCCCGATTCTGAACCCCCCTCCCACCTCCCTCCCCGTACCATCCCTCTGGGTCATCCCAGTGCACCAGCCCTAAGCACCCAGTATCCTGCATCGAACCTGGACTGGCGATTATTATACATGCTTCAATGCCATTCTCCCAAATCATCCCACCCCTCTCCCTCTCCCACAGAGTCCAAAAGACTGTTCTATACATCTGTGTCTCTTTTGCTGTCTCACATGCAGATGAATGGATAAGAAAGCTGTGGTACATATCTATCCTTTTTAAAATTCTTTTCTTATTTAGGTTTTTATTGACTTGAGCAGAGTTCCCTGTGCTATAATATAGGTCCTTATATAACGGTTACATCTTCTGATGACCTACTATGTACCAGTTGCTTTGCAAGCATTATTCATTTCAATCTTCATAACCCTACAGACTAGGCACAGGCACTTTTAGTTAATCAGAAAGCTGAGAATGAAAGACGTCACTCAATTTGCCTCAGTGTTGCTTTTAGTAAATTGTGGAATGAGGAATTGCATTTGCACCTTTTTTTTTTTTTTTTGAGTGCCGGCTCCTTTCACCATGCCTCCCTCTCTGATTCTCCTTCAGCTAATATGTAAATATTAGTTCCATGAGGGCAGAGTCCATCTGCCCTTGTCTCTACTCTGTCTCAACTGCCCCAAAGAGTGCCTAGCAAGCTGTAGGGTAGTAATCTAATTTTACTTAATGAGTAATTGAAGAAAAGAAAAAAAGGAGGGTGGAGAGGAAATAGAATGAACACAGGAAATTTACACACACACAGAACACAAGAAATCCACATGCCAGTGTGGGAAACGGACAGGCCAGTTGGTCAGTAGGACAGTCTTGGGCATGCACTTGTGTGGTGGAAGCATGGAGATGGTGGGGTAATCTTGGTGTAGGTTGAAGTAGGAAAGTGCTCCTAAATGGGCAAGGTGGAAAGTCCATTTCTATCAAGGAAGCTGGCATTTATTCAGGGTTTTTGCACAACAGGAGAGAGAAGGGATTAAGAGAGGGGAAATTGGGGTGACCAGAGTCTAGAGTCTGGGCTCCTATGCTTCTACATGGGAGCTTGCATGCCTTTGAAGAGCAAGGATGTGGGTTCCTTCATCAACTTGACTGAGGTTCTAGATTGTCTTTGGTCTCTTTTGTCTACCTTTCCATTCAGGGGTCTCCCAAGACACTGCTGGGGGAATGCAGGATAAGGCATTTGGCTAGACCCTTGTTCTGCTGGAACATGATGCCTCTATGGAGCTGGGACCATGCTCACTCTCTAGGCAGGCAGGTGGGGGAATAATTAAGGTTCTCAGCCAGCCGGTGGCAGGGTCTCGATGCCATGTCCCGTGTGGTTTGAAATGAGAGATAGGAGAGGACATGACCCCTTTATTCTCAAACTTGAACCCCAATAATCTTTCTGCACAGAAAGTCCTTGAGACTTTCCTCCACTTGTAGCAGCAAGTTGAGGGGAAGGACAGGGCAAAGAGTGTGACATGACACACAGGACCATCCCTTGGTTAATAAATCCTCATGCAGACATTCATAGACTCATGGAGAGAGAATCCTCCAGAGAAAACAACTGCTGATAACATAGCACCGACAGGGAACTTGGACTGATGGATACAAATGATCCCAGATGTTTTGCAGAACACACTCAGGACGCTGACCCAAGGGTAAGAGTATGTCAGCGCCAAGGGCACAGGGCAAGAATGTGGACGATCCCACAAGAGATGTGCAGGATTCCCAACACACAGAGAAATCCTGATGACACTGCAGCAGAGCCCATGGAAGAAGGAGCTCGAGGAGCAAGAGTCAGAAGAACCCTTTGGGGTCCGTGATCCATGTCTTGGAGAGGTTGATGCTGGGTGACCTTCATGGAGACACCCTGGATTGTGAGTTCATTCATTCATACGCAGTCCTCTTGCTGTATTTATAAAGTACCTGGGAGCACGTTTTGATGGATATATTTAGACCCAAACTGAAATGGCAACCGTGGTTTTGGTGCCTAGATTCAACAGAAGAGCTGATGGTCTATCGGAGTAAACCATGGGTTTGATGGAAGGAGGGGTGTGGAAAATCCAGAGGGCTCCTTTGAGGACTTTCCTGGCAGTCCAGAAGGCTAACACTCTGCACATCAAATGTAGGGAGCATGGGTTCGATTCCTGGTTGGGGAACTAAGATTCCACCTTTGCTGGCATGGCCCAAAATAAATAAATTAAAAAATAACAGGGCCTCCTTTGGTACTGGGCATTGTTTTAGTCTCCAGACTGAATTGCATGTTGGGTGTTTTATTTTAATTTTTTTAGTTTTATTTTATATTGGTGTATAATTGGTTAACAATGTTAGTTTCAGGCATAGAGCAAGGTGATTCAATTATACATACACATGTATCTATGCATATTGGATCTTGAGTAGGAAATATTCCTATGGCTCTCAGCCCCACAGTCTTTGTGGTATCAAATTGACACTCAGGATTTAAGAGCTGGAAGCTTCATTTAACAAAACTTCTAACACTTTGAGAGTAGCACATACACTGTAGTGGTGAAGCCCTGGACCAGACAACTTGACTTTATGTGATCTTGAAAAAAAAAAAAATCACCTTAGCCTGCTTCTTGTCAAAGATAGTCTGGTCACCTGGATGGGAGAAAGGATGCCTGTGTATGCATGGCTGAGTTGCTTTGCTATCCATCTGAAACTATCACAACATTGATATTCAGCTTTGTTGTTGTTCAGTCGCTAAGCTGTGTCCAACTCTTTGAGACACCATGGACTGCAGCATGCCAGGTTCCTCTGTCTTCCACTATCTGCCAAAGTTTGCTCAAGATGCATATCCATTGAGTCAGTGATGCTATCTAATCATCTCATCCTCTAACTGGCTATACTCTAATACAAAATAAAAAATTAAGAAAAGAATAAGTCTGGTCACTTTCTTTGTTCTTATTCTTAAAACCAGGTACAATGAACAGGGAAGCTCATTGAGTTCTGGGTTTAGTTGGCAGAGTAGACAGGGCTATTTTATGATATGATTTGTCAAAAGAAAGGCTTCTTCTTTCTCATTAGAAAGGCTTTGAAACAGGGCCTCTCTCAGTGGGAGAATTGTGGTTAAATAAATAATGCTAACATCCTATCGTGGCAGTGAGTGCTGTTTGTTTTCCCATATTTCTATAGTTTTGATTCATTTCCCCCTATTTGGTGCTAATTGGACTGTATTTGCAAAAAATGTTATGACCTGTTATCCTATATACTTGGCCTAAGAGGCACTTGAGGGGCATCAGAGATAAAGGAAGTGAGAGCTGATCTGACTATATTTTTAATGATCATAAAACTGGAGGCAAAGTAATTTAGTTCCATCCTAGAAAAGGACTTAAAATAAGGCTCTTTTCCAGGACTTCTAAGGAAAGCAACTAGTTTTCACTGGCCCTTCTGGTTTTTACTATTATTTTCTTCCCTTCCTTCTTTTTTCAAACGTACCTGAAGACTTTTAAGCATCTGCTGTTGGCTATTTTGAGAAAAATGCTAATATCCTCCATCCAGTAGCATCATTTAGCATTAAAAAAATAGTCACTTAGCTTTTAAAAATGTAGTTTAGTTGAGAAGAGTTAACATTTGTTTCATGCTTTACAGCAGCCAGTGCAAGCGAGACAGCAGTTGGGAGAAGGAGTGATTTGTGTGCCTGTGTGGTGTGTTTATTATCACATCTTATTACATTACACTTGGAGATAAAAAATTGCCTGCCGAGGGCAGTGGCAGGGACTCTGCTCACCTCATCCCTCACAGGTGCCCTCGGAGGTATGTTATCTTCAGCTCCTGCAGGCTTAGTTGTACCTGGTTGGGCTGGGGTTGATGGGGACCATCTCCGGAATATGGATGCAGCAAGACGGGTCTGGGAGGAACTTGTGTTCCAGGCTCCTCTCAACCAAGAACACATTTGAAAACAGTAAAAGAAGATTTCAAAAACATATAGAACAAAAGACCGTAATTGGAACCTTGTACACATGGTTGGAACCTTGTACATGCTCATGATTCAATAAGTAGTCTGAGGTTTTTTCTTTGTGTGTGTTTTTTCCAGTCTCTGGCTGGGATGCTGAAGACAGAGAAATCCATAAGACATCTCTGGCTTCAAAGCCTCATGGTCTAGACTGATGACAGACGTGGGAGCAGACAGCCAGCCAGACAGATTTGGTAGCCCCTAAGGTAGAAGTGAGGAGAAGGTAATGGCAACCCACTCCAGTACTCTTGCCTGGAAAATCCCATGGATGAAGGAGCCTGGTAGGCTGCAGTCCATGGGGTTGCTAAGAGTCAGACACGACTAAGCGACTTCACTTTCACTTTTCACTTTCATGCATT
>NW_011494874.1:4959916-4983302 GCF_000754665.1 Bison bison bison
GCGACTTCACTTTCACTTTTCACTTTCATGCATTGGAGAAGGAAATGGCAACCCACTCCAGTGTTCTTGCCTGGAGAATCCCAGGGACAGGGGAGCCTGGTGGGCTGCCGTCTCTAGGGTCGCACAGAGTCGGACACGACTGAAGTGATTTAGCAGTAGCAGCAAGGTAGAAGTGACTCCCTTAATGACTCAGATGGTAAAGAATCCACCTGCAATGGAGGAGACCAAGGTTCCATCTCTGGGTCAAGCAGATCTCCTGGAGCAGGGACTGGCTACCTACTCCAGTATTCTTACCTGGGAAATCCCATGGACAAGAGGAGCCTGGCTGGCTACAGTTCCTGGGGTCACAAAGTCAGACACGACTGAATGACTAACACTAACAAGGAAGAAGTGAGAAGAATATGCTATGGGAACTCAGGAGAGGCCTCTTTTCTGGGAAGGAGTTGGTGGAGGCAGCTCATTCATTCATTCAATACCTATCAGGCACCTAACATTTATCAAGGTGGTAGGGAATCTGAGGTATTAAAAAAAGATGCAACTGTTTCATGGGATCGAGTCCAAAATGAATGATGTGGTCTCTCTTCCATCTCTCTGAAATACAGACATATACACACAGATACACCTCCACACTATAGTTATAACTCTGCTGCTGCTGCTGCTAAGTCACTTCATTCGTGTCCGACCCTGTGTGACCCCATAGACGGCAGCCCACCAGGCTCCTCTGTCCATGGGATTTTCCAGGCAAGAGTACTGGAGTGGGTTGCCATTGCCTTCTCCGATAGTCATAACTCTATACTTATGCAATTTTCTATCTAGCAAAAAAGTGTGTGTGTGTGTGTTTAGCTGAAAATCAAAAACTTTTCTGGAGCAGAGATGTCCAGCTAATAGTTGATCAAATGCTATTTAAGGAAAAAATGAGGACCAAGGAGTCTCCTCATCTAAGAAGTGCAGCACGCCTGGAAGACCCAGTGTGTTGGGTGAGTCTGAAGCTCAGCCCCTGAAACAGTAAAAAGAGAAAAGGAGATGGAGAGGCCAGCTTGGCCAGCTCAGAAGCACATGGACTGAGGCCCCTGGGGTCTATCCACTTGGGATGGGGGACTCCAGAAGCTTTCAGGGCAGGGGTGTGGTCAGATGAGATCCCTGAGTTGGAACCCTCACATGTCCTGCTTTGTGCGCTAAACTTCATTGCCTCCACTTTCTCCCCCAATCTTGAGGTTGCCTTCAGATATATCCTTTTCAATAATTGCAAACAGAGTTAACAAGAAGGCAAGAGGAGGGGTGCTTTTCTGAGATGAGAATGGAGTTGAGCTAGGGATTGCATGGACCTGCAGGCGTGTCCTTGACCTGGATTATTGTTGTTCAGTCACTCAGTTGTGTCTGACTCTTTGTGACTCCATGTATTGCAGCATGCCAGGCTTCCCTGTCCTTCACTATCTCCCAGAGTTTGCTCAAACTCATGTCAATTGAGTGGATGATGCCATCGAACCATCTCATCCTCTATCATCCCCTTCTCCTTCTGCCCTCAATCTTTCCCAGCTTCAGGATCTTTTCTGATGAGTCAGCTCTTCACAGTGGGTGGCCAAAGTATCGAGCTTCAGCATCAGTCCTTCCAATGAATATTCAGGGTTGATTTCCTTTAGGATGGACTGGTTGGATCTCCTTGCTGTTCAAGGAACTCTCAAGCGTCTTTCCCAGTACCGCAACTTGAAAGCATCAATTTTTCAGAGCTCAGTCTTCTTTACAGTCCAGCTCTCACATCTATACATGATGACTGGAAAAACCATAGCTTTGATTATGTGGCCCTTTAGCATCCATACAAATGTTGTCAAGAACGATAAGCTGTTGACTTGCCTTTGAACGTCTGGAGGGGGTGGGAGTGAGCATTAGAGGACATCGGGGAGGGGGCATCACCAGCCGTCTGGTCTTCCCCATTCTCTCCCCACCGTGACTTCTCTGGCTTGGCCTGCCTCTTCTGGCCTGAACCCTGCCTAAACTGCCTCCTGGCTCAGAGGTCATGAACACAATGGTGCTTCTAGACTTGAGCTGAAAATTAATAGACCATTAAGTCAAACATCAAAGCAAGAGCATGAGAAAGAAGTCAATAGAAAATGAGGAAAAGAAAAAAGAGAGGGGGAAAACTGCAAAAATTAGAAAAAAACAGGGCAAATCATGCCTAAGGGGCAGGATTGCCATTGCAGTTAGTGTCTATTAGCAAATCGTGAGAAAAGAGCAGATCGTGAGCAAAGGGTTTATAAATGTGTCTTGGCTGCATGAAAGTGAGCCTATTGCCCCAGCTTTAAGTCATTGTTTATTTTTGCATATCACTTTCTCTTAGCAGGGATGGGCTCAGGTGCTATTGTTGACCCAAGGTTTATTATGCTAAAGGTGGCAGAGTTGGCCTGGCACAATCAGAGGGCACCGCTTCGAGTATGAGGAGTAATGTGTGCTGAGCAGAGTGAGATTCTGAGGATTTGAGTCATTTCAATTGGAAGGGATGGGGATCTTCCAGAAAAGAAAGGACCTGAACACGGCTTGTGGGGCTCTGGTACCCAAAGAGCTCAAGCTGGATGCTCTCAACTTTCATTTCTGCCATTTCTAAAGAACTGAACAGGTGATGATTAAGATCAGAGGGACCCCCACACAAGGGGTCCTCTGCTGTGTGGGTTTTCCCCTTCTTCCTTAGATTTGGACATGCCCCAAGGTGCAGGAAGAATGAATGGCTTCCTAGAAGAGGAGGCAAAGAAACTGGCCTTCTGTTTTTCCTGTTCACAAGCACAGCTAATTCTGATTCAACAAGATTTTCAAATTCCTCTTTCATTGCTCTGCAAACAATTTTCTGCTCCCGAGTGTTAACTCTGGTTAAAAACTTCTGCAACTGTAGACAAGTTTTTTGGTGAAAGTCAAGTTCATACATATTTGCCTATTAAAACAGGTCCCTTAAATCTCTAAGCTGGGGAAAAAATAAGCTAAGTCTTTAAATGCACATGTACAAACTTTGCTGTATAGCTGAGATTTTCCATAGCTCTGTTTTTTATTTATGAATTTTTGCAGTTGACTTTGGGTGGAAGGATTATTTTTCTGTCTGCCAACTCCAGCTGATTGATTCAATGCACCTGCTCACTTTCAGATATGGCCTGGGAAGCTACAGCCTAAGTTTGTGTCTGTATTTAAAATTGGGAATACAAAATGGGTTTAAACTTGAATATTTCATCGAGATGTTGCGTCTTACAAGTAATTTACTTTGGAAATGCATGTTTCTGTCTGGGCAGTGAAGATTTTGAGTAACTCAATGCTCAGACTCCCTTCTGAGTATTCACATCACATCACATTGGGCTGTGCACACTTTGTGATTTCTTACTAACTTATCAGTTCAAGATACTTAAATACCCATGAAGGGGATAAAGTGAATGGTTTTCTTAACATTTATATCAGGATACTAGCTTTACAGGCAATGACTTTAACTAGTATAATCTCAGACAATAAAAAGAAAACACAATATATAGAATAGACAACAACTCTGTTAATCACAAAAGACATTGGATATGGGGCTTAATCATTTTTAGAACCATGGGAGTCTTGTTTGCTGAGTAAAGGTAAGATTTTTCTCTCTTCATTACCTTAAAAATAAATATTTTGTGGACATTTTTTAAGATGGAAGCTTCAAAAATCGGGTTTAACAAAGAGGTAGTCGTACTCAATTCCACTTCTCATCAGTACACTCTGCTTTGGAAGATGAAACTCATCATGTTCTGAAAAAAAAAAATTGTGAGGATTGATGGAAGAAGGAATGATTCAGACTGGATTCCTGACACACACACGATCCTTCACCTGGGAGTCAATTTTCCCTTCTATCATCTTTGAGCACTTTATAATTCCCAGCTGAAAGATGACCTTTTTATGAAGTGAGACAGAGGAAGCCTGGCATGAGGGTGAGGAAGAAGGCAATGGGTAGCATATGGGTTGAATTGTGTCCCCTGCTCCCCAAAGATTTATCACAGTCTGAACCCCTGGGATCTGTGAATGCAACATTATTTGAAGTTATAATCTCTGCAAGTGTAATCAAGTTGGTTGTTTAGTCACTGAGTCATGTCCGACTCTTTTAAGACGCCATGGACTGTAGCTCACCAGCCTCCTCTGTCCATGGGATTTCACAGGCAAGAATACAGGAGTGGGCTTGTTTTTGAACCCTCATCAATTATGTGACTGGACAGGTTACTTCCTTTCTTTAAACCTGTGCAAAGTAAGGATGATGAGATCATTGACTTCATAGGATTGTGTGTGGGTTACATAAATGATCTGTGTGAAGCGTTTGACACAGGTAAGTAACCGTATGTGCACGTGTGTCTATGTGATTATCACAATGCATGCTGATAATTTTGATTTTCAATTTTAAGAGCTACGACCCGGATGGAAAATAATCTGTATGAGACCAATACAGACTGGTATGAATCAATCAAAACTCTCCCATCGTATTTAAACAAAGTATTAATCTTTCAGCTCTGATGGCTCCGTATCTACCCCAGCAGCCTCCTGAAGAGCATGGGGCTCTCAACTGAAAATCTGAAAACTTGGCTTCAAGCCCAGCTTTACTGTTTTAATAACTGTGTGACCCTGAGAAAGTTACTTGGTGTCTCTGAGTCTTCCTGTCCTCTGTCTGTCAAATGATATTAATAATTAGAATCTCACAGGCTTGTGGTATAAATCGAGGAGACAACGGTTGCAAATTGTAGTTTCACACAAGTTGTTGTTCTTGTTATTATTAAACTGTAGTTTCACAGGAGTTGCTGTTCCTGTTCAGTCGCTCAGTCAAGTCCAGCTCTTTGCAACCCCATGGATTGCAGCATGCCAGGCTTCCCTGTCCTTCAGCATCTCCCTGGAACTTGCTCAAGCTCATGTCCATTTGGTCGGTGATGCCATCCAACCACCTTGTCCCCTGTCATCCCCTTCTCCTCCTGCCTTCAATCTTTCCCAGCATCAGAGTCTTCTCTAATGAATCAGCTCTTTGAATCAGGTGGCCAAAGTCTCCTCTGTCCATGGGATTCTCCAGGCAAGAATACTGGAGTGGATTGCCATTTCTTTCTCCAGGGGATCTTCCTGACTTAGGGATTGAACCTGGGTCTCCTGCACTGCAGGCAGATTCTTTACCATCTGAGCCACTTCTGCACTCACAGAAGTTACTGGTTGTTATTGCTAGGACTTAGCCTGCTGCCCAGCATGAAGGTGACGACATAGACGTACTATGTGTATATATGGTATTACATAGAATGTACTCAATTGATATTTATTAAAAATGAATTGAATTTGAGCATCTCATCCTTCTAACCTTATGGATTTTTACACATGTAATTTTCTTGAACATGATTTGCATTAGTTCTGGCAACAACATGTTGACCTCAATGGACCAGTGATGCTGATCTTACCTTGGTATGAGATAAATGTTTGCAGGTAAACATACAAATTTCTGGTGCAAGGTCTTGAAGAGAATAGAGTTCCTTGCAGCAGCTGAGATGTCTGAAAATGGAGGTGAGATTTCTAAACCTTTTCAGTGAATCACGTTCTGGATTAGCCCAGAAGGGAATATGGCGGCATAATGGCTTGGGTGGAGGGTGGAAGAGTCAATCTTCCAAAGCTCCTGTTAGCTGCCTGCCAGAACTTTCCCAGAGCAGAAAGCACTTCCTGTCCTCCCCCTGACCTTCTTCCCCCTCCCAGCTGCCCTCCAAGGCGCAGTGATTGAGACCCTTGAGTCTTTGTAAATACTACTTTCATCATTTCAACCTCCAAGAGATTATGTTTTTTTGAGCAGAACAACTGAAGCAGAAATCTTGAAAACTTTAATTATGATGGACTCGTGCTGGTTGCATTGTTCAAGACCAGATCCCCAAGGAAGGGAATCTGTGGCAATTTCGAGGGTGTAGGCAATGGGTGATACCTCTTTTGTTGGCTCCTGGATTCTCCATGTCTACACTGGCCACAGCAAGCCCAAGGGCTTCATGGTAGTGGAAGCTTGCCTCCCTGTCTGGCTATGCTCTGGGAATTGTTTAGAGGAGAAATGAAGGCTTACAAATAGGCAGGATTCTGACACAGGTGGGGCTCAAAAACTAGCCAGTACCCCACCCATGACCTGGAATTTTCCCAAAAGATAGCCAATGAATACACACCAAATACAGTGTACCTTCCCAGTAGAAGCGGAGCTAGGTGTATTTATAAAAATTCTGTTGAGAAAGTTATCTCTTATGTGAGGACGCAAAACATAAATCAGAGCTGGATAATTAGCCCCCAGGAAATGTCCTTGTTTCTGCTCATGCAACAGTTCCTTAATAGAAGCCTGGCTTTTGCTGCCAGTGATTCAGTTCTCAGCCCCAGATGACTATGGCCGCCATTTCATTCAAGAGCTTCCCTGGATTTCCCTTTCCCCCATTTCAAATGATCCCTTATTATTCTTTTTAAAGTGTTATTTTAACAATTAATTCCATGTATATTTAAATGTCATCACCTGTTGCACCTAGATTTACAAGTAGGCAAGAGCAAATCTCAGGAAGCCAGCCTCCTAGAAGGCTCTCGAGAGAGCTTTGATGCTGTGTGTGTGTGTGCATGCTAAGTCACTTCAGTCATGTCCGATTCATTGTGACCCCATGGACTGTAGCCCCCCAGGCTTCTCTGTCCATGGGGGTTTCCCAGGCAAGAATACTGGAGTGGGTTGCCAAGCTCTTCTCCAGGGAATCTTCTTGATCCAGGGATCAAACCTGAGTCTCTTACTTCTCCTGCATTGACAGGTGGGTTCTTTACCACTAGTGCCCCCTGTGAAACCCTTTCATGCTCTATCTTGGTGACTTTATCAATTCTCGACGCAGGACTGTCCACACAAGACTCCCTGGCCCTGACGAATTCCTGGCATTGGCCTTCGACCTTGCGCCTGTCTTGGCAACTGTGTTCATGACCATGGCCTGATCCTTGTTTGACCACAGATTCTGATTCTCTGGCCTAGCCTCCATTGGTGTATTTTTCTCAGCTCCGTCCCCGGACTCTGCTTGGAAGTGCCTTCCAAGGTCACATCTGCCTCTGCCTCCTCTGCTGGACTTGGCCACACCCCAGAGAGAAACCTCATGACTCTCCTGCTCTTTATGTCTAAAACAGAGTTAATCACATTTCACCTGCCACCTCACTGTTTTCTTCTGGGAATCACGCAGATTTAGTGAATAGAGATATGAGCTATTTCTGAAATATGCCCAGCTCTTCACTTGAAGCTTCTTTCTCTGGAATCTTTTGCTTGGATCTGTCCCCGGCACCCTCGCCTCACAGCACGTATCTGCTGAATTTTCACTTTCTCAGAGACATACTCGCAGACCCTGGGTCCCCAATTCCAAAGGACAGCTCCTGCCCCCACCTCCTCCTTCTGCTTCACTGTTCCTATAACTCTGACCACTACCTGAAACCACACTGTGGGTATTCTTGCTTCTTGCCCATCTCCTTCACCCCAAACCTGTTCATCACTGTAGCCTGGGCATCCTCAGCTAGCTGCCTGAATCAGAGAAAGTGATCTATAACTGTAAAGTACATGGTTAAGTGGATGAATGGGCTTTGTGACCATAAAGGTCCAGAGTTAGCATGAAAATTGGAAATTACACAAGATCAAAATCTGCTATCCCTTGCAGGCTGCCATGCTGGAGTCAGGTGGACCATCTCTCAATTGCTCATCACCTACAGTTTTCCCTTCATGGTGGAACATGCTGCTGTTCTTCAGTAGAACATCAGAGGCAGGACTAGACCCAAGTTTCAGATCCATGTTGCAAGAGAGCTACCCATCTTGAAACACTGGAGTCATTCCCTCCATGGTGAGACATTCTCACTAGTTGGACTTGGGATTTATTTAGTGTAAACATACAGAAGTCACTTTGCAGATCCGTATGGTCAAAGCTGTGGTTTTTCCAGTAGTCATATGTGAGAGTTGGACTATGAATAAGGCTGAGTGCCGAAGAATTGATGCTTTCAAACTGTGGCGCTGGAGAAGACTCTTAAGAGTCCCTTGGACTGCAAAGAGATCAAACCAGTCAATCCTAAAGGAAATCAGTCCTGAGTATTCATTGGAAGGATTGATGCTGAAGCTGATGTAAGAACTCTCATTGGAAAAGACCCTGATGGTGGGAAAGACTGAGAGACAGGAGAAGAGGGCGACAGAGGATGAGTGGTTGGATGGCATCACTGACTCAATGGACGTGAGTTTGAGAAAACCCTGGGAGATGGTGAAGGACAAGGAAGCCCAGTGTGCTGCAGTTCATGGGGTTGCAAAGAATCAGACATAACTGAGCAACTGAGCTACAGAAGTCACACTTCCCAGTTATGCTCACATTGGGACAGAAATTCTCTTCCAGTGGAATAAGAGGCAGAATTCCCCACATTATTTAAATGATTTACTTTCTTTTCCACCCCCTCCCCTGCACCCTCAATGCCAGATGCTTATAATGACTTTGTTTGTAATGTCCATCCAGTCCCTTAATTTTGGTTGATGGTACAGTGTGGTGATGATGCTCTTGGGAGATGGCCTTAGTTTCTCCAATAACACACCTCCATGCCTCTAAAACCCCTCCTCTGCCAGACACCGGGGTTTGGGGGGACATCCTTCATTAACACAGGAGCCTCAAGCTTGAGTTTCACTACACATCCTAAGTGAGTCATCCATCGTCACTGACTTTTTTAGAGCTATTTTTCTGTTTTTTTCCTCCTTCAAATTGCGACCTCTGCTGAAAAGACCCCCAGGCACAGAGACAATAGCATCATTCATTAAAATATTTAAATCAGCTGCAGCAGCAGTAACGACCAAGATGAAATCTTGAAGCATAAACTGCCTGTAACAGAGGCACCTATTTTGCCAAAGGGGCTTGGAACAGTTTGGATTTGGGGTGCAGGCAACAACTTAACTCATCAATAGAAAGTATCTTAGATTCACATGAGGTCCCATATTTGCATTCTGGGGTCACCATCCTTAAATTCTTCCCAAAGGTCGCTGATGCTGGGATTTCATAAGACCTATGCTTTCGGTGCCAGATATGTAATTCTCACAATAAGATAAAACTATTAAACTATTACTTAAGATAAAACTATTTTCACTCAATTATCTGACAAAGTATCACAAATAATAATTGTTTTAAAATTTTTACAAGAAGAATAAAATTTTGCCATGTTTCCTAAAAGCAAGAAGCTGCCAGTAGGGTATAGTGTTGGGATTAGCATACCAAGACCCTGGAAAATTTGGTTGAGAAAGAAATTTGATTTGAAACGTGGGAACTCCGTGAAAACACTTTGAGAATTGGCTAATGAGCAAAGTATTTAGTGAAGCCTCAATACCGAGAGGCATTTGTTGAGGATGGTTAAGGGCAAAATCTCTGGGGATAGGGAGACCCACTCAGGTCTTACCAGATACATGACCCTGGGGAAATGGCTAATGAGTTTCAGTTTTCATCTCACAGTGGGGGAAGACATCAAGCTGCCTGCCTGTACCCATGTTAGAAATTGACCCACCCTGGTTC
The DNA here is from genome assembly GCF_000754665.1 of Bison bison bison. Classification (NCBI taxonomy): domain Eukaryota; kingdom Metazoa; phylum Chordata; class Mammalia; order Artiodactyla; family Bovidae; genus Bison; species Bison bison. Next base: position 4,969,441 of record NW_011494874.1, read on the forward strand.
TGAATTTCCCTGGCCCAATTGTACGCCAGTTTCTGGGTTCTGAGATCACCACCTCCTTTCCTGGTGATGGTGGTGGTGGATTCCAGCTGTGATAAATCCCTAGATTCTCTCATTGTTCTCATATTTAATCCTCAGCTGTTCTAAGGGCCATATAACCAATTCCCAGGATTGGACTCCCTCTAGTTGAAGTACCTGGTGTAGTTTCTACTTTTCTGGATCCTTCTCCCTCCCTCCTTCCTCTCTTTCACCCAACCTGCCTTCTTTTTCTCCTCTTATTTAAATGCATTCTGGACCCTAATCAATATGGTGACCTTTTCATTGTGTTTTAAGACCTAGGTCAAATCTCATTTCCTGATTGACACTTTCTATGACATCTCCAGCAGAAATCATCATTCACCCCTCTTTCTTGCTGTGTCCTCTATTCAATATAGCTTCATTTTATTACAAACCACTTGACACTTAGCTTTTTTTTTTTTTTTTCTTTTGATTTCTTCAACAGACTCTGTCTTGTTCATGTTTGTGTCCTTAACTCTTGTGTCCTTGACTTCTGAGGCAGAGTAGAAATCAGCATATTTTTGTTGAGTTAATTCAACTAATATTGCACAGATGATCCCCACAAGTGTGCGTTAAGCACTGAGGGTGCTCAGATGTCTCTAGTCTCATAGCCACCACCAAGCACCTGAGTGGTCAGATTCTCAGCCAGAGAACTCACCTCCATGCCCCACTGGCTATGCCTCTGCCTTGAGTCTCTTGTTTTCTATGTGGAACAAGATCAGAAGTCAGAAAGGCTTGAGGCTCATCTGGCCGAATCAGAGGCTTGCTACCTGACCTGCCCCTTCCTGGTTGTGCTTGATTTCCATGTCTATAAAATCAGTTTACAGGTGCTCTCTCTCACTGGGTCCAAGGACCTTCACAGAGCTCTTGTGTTTGTGCTCAGTCACACAGTCACGTCTGACTCTTTTTGACCCTGTGGACTATAGCCCCCCAGGCTCCTCTGTCCACAGGATTCTCCAGGCAAGAATACTGGGGTGGGTTGCCATTTCCTCCTCCAGGGGATCTTCCCCACACAGAGATCTAACCTGAGTCTCTTACGTCTCCTGCATTGGCAGCTGGGTTCTTTACCACTAGTGCCACCTGGGAAGCCCCAGAGTCCTCTTGGAGAGCTTCAAGTAGCCTGTGCACATTGGATATGATGAAAAATTTGTCTGGTGTGTATCACACTTTCATTGTCTTGAGAGAGGGACCATTGGTTTCCTTCATCTTAAGACAGCCCACTTCGGTCCTGCTCCTTTGCAAGTCCAGAGGCCTCTGATCAATACTGAGTAGGCGGAGAGTGACCAGAAGTGGCCAGAGGGGCAGGGCAAGGGTTGGAGTCCTTGCCTCCTTGACCAGAACTGCTCATTCTATTCTGATGGATCCAAGGAAAGCTCTTCAAGAGGCTATCCTTTTATTCCCCACCACCCCATTTTATAAAGCACTGTATAATTCATAAACTATCTGCCTAAATAAATGTTTATCTGAACGCTGGGCAAGGAACCTGCAGTGTCTCCACAGAAAACAAATCATTTTCTAACCTTTGATGAATTATTATTTATGGGACTCAAACCAATGAATCCATCCTCCTCTTCTCATTCCCCTCCTACCACCTTCTCCTGGAAGAAAAAGAAAAAGGAAATCTCATACAGTCCACTCAAGCCAGATCCTAAGAAACAAGAGTACAGCCTGTTGCAGGTTCTGTATCAATCAACAGAGCCTGTGGAAGGATGGACCCGGGCCAAACATATGAAGAAAATCAACATGGTCTGAGTCCTTGTCCTCACACTCCATGTGGTCAGGTTCTCTTGTGGATGTGGGGCCCTGGGGCTGTCCTCCAAGCAAGACATCCATACCTGCCATACAGTTTATCCTACAACTAGTCAATTATCACATGCTTTATTTATTTGTTTTTTGCCTCCACGTTGTCTCATTTGGAAGAAATAATCAACATTGTAAAATGTTTTCTGATCACAAAGTGCCAATCATTCAGCTATTTGAGAACAGACGATTATTTCATTGGAGTTTTCTAGAGTACAGACATGGATTGTCCAGGTCTCACACTGGTATGGAGGCCCTTAGGCAGCTGTGTCCTCACACAGGTTTAAGCATACCTGGAAGAAGTCAGCTGTTTGCTGTGTCTCAGGTCAGACCTGCCTGGGATGCAGGCAGAGTCATCAGAGAGATCCCTGGATTAGGGTGTGGTCTGAATGGCACTGAGCAATCATACATTTTCAGGGGTGAGTGTAGGTGAATGTAGCCCCTGGGAGCCCATGACCTGTGCAGGCAGGGAGGGTTCCATTCCTCAGTTAGTCTCAGGAAGGACAACAGAACCCCATCAGGCCATCGCTTAGGCAAGACATGAAGAGATAGATCCAGCAGGTCGAGAGGCAGATTGCAAAGCAGGAGGTGGGAGTGGAATGTGGCTGGGCTGAAGGCTGTCCAACTCTGGGGTCTCTGGATGGAGGATCACTGTTAGCTCCAGGTTGTAGGTCATGGGGAACTCTATCAGGCTCATGACTTTCTGTGTAATTTCAACCTTTCTGGATACCATGCTTCTTCAGTTGTAAATGGTATGGATGAATTACATTTTCCTCCTCTTCAAAAAAAGTGCTGTCATGACCAATAAATGAGAATAACCACTGAAGCCCCAAGGAGATTATGTGGATCCAGAGCAGTATTCTTCCTCAACTTTACAACCAGTGAGGCAGGGAGGAAGGGGATGGGGTGAATGCAGCCTGCATCAAATGCTATGTTCAGCAGGCTTGGTCTTTGGGGCTCCTGTCTAGAGATGCAGCATGTCCATTGCATCTGCTTACATGACTTCTGGGAAAAAAAATAATTCCTTGAATTCTGGAAGTCTCTTCATCTCCTCTTGTGGTATGTATATACGATGGAATATTACTCAGCCATATACATGAGTGAAATTGAATCAGTTGCAGTGATGTAGATGAAACTGGAACCTATCAAACAGAGTGAAGTAAGTCAGAAGGAGAGAAGCAAATATCATATATTAATGCATATATGTGGAATCTAGAAAAATGGTACTGATGAAACTATTTGCAGGGAGGAATAGAAGCACAGATGTAGAGAAAGGACTGGTGGACAGCCTGAGGGGAGAGGAAAGGGTGGGATTAACTGAGAGAGTTGTATTGGCCTAGAAGCACATAGATACTGAATGTAAAATAGAGGGCTAGCAATGAGCTGCTGTATAACACAAGGAGCTCACCTCAGTTTTCTGCGATGACCTAAAGGGGTGGGATGTGGGATGGGAGGGAGGCTCAAGAGAGAGGCGATGTATCTATACATATCACTGAATGACATCATTGTAGCAGAGACCAACACAACATAGTAAAGCAATTATATTCCAATTAAAAAAAAAAACTGTATGGTAATGACCCTCCCTAAACCTTTAAAAAGTGTTTGTTAGGTTTTTATTGGACAGTATCTATCATAGTTCCACTGGTAAAAAACAGCTATTTTTTTTAGATTATTTTTGAGGGGTGAAGTTAGGGAGTATGAGTTTTAGTGCTTAAACACTCTCCTCCTTAATATACACTTGTATGGCACACCTCATCTTATGTTCATGAAATGTTCAAATATTCACTTTAGCACCAGCTCTGTAGAGACCTAATTCCCTTTGTCATGGTGGGGAAAGGCAATTATATTCTGTAAACATTCCATTTGCTATCAGTGCCTGGACTATGTCTTGGTTAAATCTGCATCCTTAAAAGCACCTTAATTTGAAGAAATTCCATGAAAGAGAAGGTTATATTAAGGGCCATTCTTTTGGGGTTCCTACTAATGGCTTGTAGAATCTTACTGCCTTCCCTTGCCCAGATGCAGCCCCCCTGAGCCAAGGTTAGTCCAGGATCAAGCTGAGGGCATTGTTCCCTACACAGTGAGTGTTGTGTCAGCTTTTGCATGCCTGGTATCTACTTTCCAACATGTTGCTGCAAAATATGAGGGGCAACTGAGGATTCAGAGGATTCCTGGAATCAGTGGTGACTTATTTTAGTCCATAAAATAAGTCCATCCATTTAGTGGGATGGACAGGATTTGGCTGGGGAATCTATAAGGAGGACATCATTTAAATGGAAGTCCCTTGGATAAACATGGCTAGTAATCCACAGTCAACTCCACTGGGAAATGAGTGGCCTAACCAGATTTGGCATTGTCCCTTTCCCTCTGCTTCCAGGAGTAATCTCTTAGGGTAATTCAGTCTGATTCTATGTATAATTTGTAGGTAATTATTTGACTGTGTGGATCATAATAAACTGTGGAAAATTCTGAAAAAGATGGGAATACTAGACCACCTGACCTGCCTCTTGAGAAATCTGTATGCAGGTCAGGAAGCAACAGTTAGAACTGGACATGGAACAACAGACTGGTTCCAAATAGAAAAAGGAGCATGTCAAAGCTGTATATTGAAAGCCTGCTTATTTAACTTATATGAAGAGTATATCATGAGAAACACTGGGCTGGATGAAGCACAAGCTGGAATCAAGATTGCCGGGAGAAATATCAATAACCTCAGATATGCAGATGATGCCACCTTTATGGCAGAAAGTGAAGAAGAACTAAAGAGCCTCTTGATGAAAATGAAAGAGGAGAGTGAAAAAGTTGGCTTAAAGCTCAATATTCAGAAAACTAAGATCATGGCTTGCAGTCCCATCGCTTCATGGCAAATAGATGGGGAAACAGTGGAAACAGTGGCTGACTTTATTTTTGGGGGGCTCCAAAATCACTGAAGATGGTGATTGCAGCCATGAAATTAAAAGATACTTACTCCTTGGAAGGAAAATTATGACCAACCTAGACAGCATATTCAAAAGCAGAGACATTACTTTGCCAACCAAGTTCCATCTAGTCAAGGCTATGGTTTTTCAAGTAATCGTATATGGATGTGAGAGTTGGATTATAAAGAAAGCTGAGTGTCAAAGAATTGATGCTTTTGAACTGTGGTATTAGAGAAGACTCTTGAGAGTCCCTTGGACTGCAAGGAGATCCAACCAGTCCATCCTAAAGGAGATCAATCCTGAGATCAATCAATTCATTGGAAGGACTGATGCTGAAGATGAAACTCCAATATTTTGGCCACCTGATGTGAAGAGCTGACTCACTTGAAAAGACTCTGATGCTGGGAAAGATTGAAGTCAGGAGGAGAAGGGGATGACAGGGGATGAGATGGTTGGATGGCATCACCGACTTGATGGACATGAGTTTGGGTAAACTTCAGGAGTTGGTGATGGACAGGGAGACCTGGTGTGCTGAAGTCCATGGGGTCACAAAGTCAGGCACGACTGAACTGAACGGAACTGATCAGGACATCACAAGGATGGTGACAGGAGTGCCAATCAGTTATCCACGGTCATAGTTTCTGGGCTCAGGATCCTGGGAATATTTAAGAAAAGGAGTGTGACCTGGAAACTTGTCTTGAATTAACATGTAGGGTATCTGGGTTCTGCTATTGGCTTTTCCACTAGGTAGTGTGAGGGACCTTGGTGGAGCTTCTGTCTTCAGTTCCTCTCCTGTGTCTCTCTGCTCCCAGCTCAGGACCCCACACTTAATAGTGTTAGGTAGGTAGAATAGGGAAAAGGAGTCCAAAATGGCAGTGGCTAAAGGACAAAGAAGGGAAAAGCCAGTGAAAATAGAACAAAAGAAGGTCCGAAGACTGAAGACCGGAGTGAGGACCTCGGGTAAAACAAAAAACACTCCTGGCTGGCCCAATTTACATAGGACAGGCCCAGGGAGAGATAAACATATAAAAAGAGGAGCCAAAGCTAGCTTTCTCTCTCTTTTGCCCCCGCACGCTGGGGTGCTTTTCTCTTCACGTCTTTGGATCCACGTGCCCTCCTGCCTCAGAGATGGATTTTCCTGCTATCTTCTAAATAAAACAGGGCTGTAACACTGAGCAGTAACACTGATTTGTCTAAGAGCTATAACATGGTCCTTTCGAGACCTGAGAGCTGTAACGGTCTATCCAAGACCCGAGAGCTGTGACATGCCGAGGGGGCTTTAGTGTCCGTCACTCCAAACCTTTGTTGTGACGAGACAAAGAACCGAGGAACATACACTCGCGTGACAATAGGGTGACCCATAGGATCTGGCTGCTGCAATTTTGTCCCCTGATCTCTAGCTCAGTCTCCCTGGCTGCCCTGCCTTCCTGGCATCAACAGCCTTATGGCAAGTGCTCAAATACACAAATCAAATCCAAGTGAGTCTCCAAAATATACAAACAGCTCAGACAGCTCAATATCATAAAAGCAAACAATCCAATCAGAAAATGAGCAGGAAACCTAAATAGACATTTTTTTCAAAGAAGACATACAAATACATGAAAAGATGGCCAACAAACACAGGAAAAGATGGTCAATATCACTAAGTATTGGAGAAATGCAAATCAAAAGTACAATGGGATATCACCTCACCTGGATTAGAATGGTCATCATCATAAAATTTACAAACAATAAGTGCTGGAAAAAAATTATCAAACAATGAGTACTGGAAAGAGTGTGGAGAGAAGGGAAAACTCCTGTGCTGCTGGTGGGAATGTAAATTGATACAGCCACTATGAAGAACAGTAGGAAGATTCCTCAAAAAACTAAAAGTAGAACTACATATGACTCAGCAATCCCACTCCTGACAATATACCTGGAGAAAATCATAATTTAAAGACATGCACCTCAGAGTTCATTGTGGTGCTCTTTACAATAACCAGGACAGGGAAACAACCTGAATGTCCATCACGGAGGGATGGATAAAGAAGATGTGATGCAGATATACAGTGGAACATCACTCAGCCTTAAGAAGAAATGAAATCGGGTCATTTGTAGAGATGTGGATGGACATAGAGACCGTCACACTGAGTGAAGTAAGTTAGGAAGAGAAAAACAAATACTGAATATTAACACATATATGTGGAATCTGAAAAAAAATGGTACAGAGGATCTTATTTACAAAGCAGAAATAGAAACATAGACATAGAGAACAAAGGGGGATAACAAGAGGGGAAGGGGGAGATGGGATAAACTGGGGGATTGGGACTGACATATATACACCACTTTCTACTATGTATAAAATAGAACAGGGACTCTATTCAGTGCTCTGTGGTGACCTAAATGAGAAGGAAATCCCGAAAAGAGGGCATAGGAATAGCTGATTCACTTTGCTGTACAGTAGAAACTAACGCAATATTGCAAAGAAACCAGACTCCAATAGAAATTTAAAAAAAAAAAAAAAGGAAAAAAAATCCAAGTGAGTCTAATGGGACTGAACTCCATCTTGCCTGCCATAACTGAAGTGGGGGCGCACTGGCTTGAGCCTCCCTGAGTCTAGGAACCAATAGGATGCTGACCTGTACCACCAGGTGGGTGGGAGTCAGGGGGGAGGAGGGAGTGACTCTACTGTCTCAGAGCTGACATCCCACCCCTGCTTCCAGGCTGTCCCCAACACCATTGGCAGACCCACCCTCACTCTCTTGAATCACCAGGCACCCTGTGGAATACAAAGACACAGGCTGTCATATTAATGACATAAAACCATCATCCTGACCTGATTTCTCCCTCTAGAACACTGTGCAAATGCAAATTAGCCAACACTCTTCCCCATACGTGATGTAAACTATGTTGACTTTTTTTCCCCCATCTGGAAATTATTCCTTTCTGATTGAGAGGTTCGAGTCCCTTCTGCTTGTAATAATATTATTATTTATAATTTATGTTCTTAATTTTTATAAATAGTGCTCAGTCACCATGGCAACAGAATCTTCACAAATCATTAAATTAAATAATGAGTAGTCATGATGCTTTGCACTTATGTTCATTTTCTTATTAAAAAAACAAAACAGATCTCCAAGTTCTTTGAAAAATACTAATTGATTGGGCCTCTCACTCTACCAGTATTTTTCAAAGGTGGGTGAGAAAGTGGAGGGTTTTTTTATCTGTCTGCTGCCTCTCTCCTGGAATCAGGAGATGATGGAGTAGGGGGAACTCAAAGATCATTGCCCATGATGTTCCTCAGAGTATGGCCCCCAAATTCCTACTTAGGGTTACTAGGGGTGTTTGTTTACAGGAAACCCAGGTCCAAGCCCACCCTAGACCCACTAGAAAAGCACTTCCAGAAGCTGGGTGCTTGTGTCAGTAGTTAAGTCATGTCTGAATCTTAGCAACCCCATGGTATATAGCCCACCAGACTCCTCTTTCTCGAGGAAGGTTCCACTTAAGCCCCACTCCCAGAGGACCCTGCTAAAGGACAGGTCTCCAAGGAGTGGACCCTAAGCCTGTGTCTCAATAAAGTGAGCGATGACCCTAGAGTCAGATTAAGACTAGCTCCTATCCTAAAGCACCTACGAGGTGCCCGAGGCTGGGCTTCGAGCTTTACATTTTCTGCCTCTCAATCTGATCATGGTCCTTAAGGGTCAACGGCATCCTCCCCAGCTGACAGAGGGGTGTCAGTCATGTAAGCTGGTCCAGGGCAGCATGGAGGCCCATGTTATTCATTTAGTGCCTCCCGCATCTTGCACTGTGCCTGGGACTAGACAGACATGTGGCTAACGTTTGCTGGATGTTGGATGAGATTAAAAAGTGGAAGAACTTGGATTCACACCTAGGATCTTTCCCTCCCAAGCCTCCCCTCCCCCATTGAATTTCCTCTTTGGAACAGACAGCTTGTAGAGCAGGGCAGAGAGGGACAGGGGCCAAGCCCCTGCCTGTCTAGACCCTCGGCTGCCCATTTGTAAATTAGCAGCAATAAAATGCATTCCAAACGGCTCTTGCATTAGAGCTAAATGAGCTATTTTAAGTGAACAGGGCTTCGCAAACTGTAAATTGCCACATAAACATGAGGAAGTGAAATGACAAGGGAAACGGGCCACCGAGACTCTGCCTGCACCCAGGTGCTCTTATTTTGAACACAACCTTCCGCTGCTAATGCATCAATTTATTCCCAGAAAACCTTGCACTTGTCCCTGAGCGGCTTCACCCAGAGCCAGCCACTCAATTAGTAAGTCCCCATTACCCTGCAAAAAACCCCAAACAAACAGAAAGCCATTTCCTCGTACCTAAACAACAGGATTTTCGACTTAAAACACAATGCCAGCCTAATTAACTAATTAGACGACAAAATAAATAATTATCCAGCATCAGTGAGAAAAAAAGGAGATGCGTTAAAAGGTTACCCAGAGTCATTGTTTCCCTTGGAAAGGGATCAAGCCAGCTTCACCAGGAACTGGAGAGTTTTATTTGTGGGTTTCAGTCAGAGACCTCTCCCAAGCTGCTCGATAATTACACACGTCTCCCGGTAATGGCAGAGCCCATGCGTGCAAACTTTCTGGATGATGAGCAGTTCAGTCTCTCGCCCTGGGCTCCCACTCCTTTGCATGATGCAAGGCTATTTCTCAATACTCTTCCTGAACAAACTTTTTGGAGCTGTAGCATCTTACAGAATAGAAGAGGTTGATGCTGTTTATCAAATGAGATACAGGCATGTGGACATGTTCTGGCTCCCTCCTTTGTAAGTCTCAAGCAAATTGCTCTCCTATCATTGCAATTCTGAGTTCTGAATTCTGAATGTGATCTGGGCTAAAGGTTGAGAAGCCTTCCATCCCATAATTCTGTAAGACCAGAATCTCCGCAAGCAATCTAGATTCCCTCACTGGTTTTAAAACAGGGGTGGCAGCCAGAAGTGTGCACCTATTGTGGAGGTTGGTGACACCCAGTGATCCTTTCTGACGCCCCTAAGGCGTGTGCTCTGGGCAAGGCTGATGTGCTGTGCCCGGTTGATGCCGTTCCCTTCTTCAGGGGATGTGGATCTGATAATGCTAGCAGATGAAATTTCAGAAAAGTCCCTAAAAGAAGGAAACAGTATCTCAAAGATTAAAATTCCAAATCTCAAAATGAAACTAGAGCTTGGCTGGAGGGAAGAGAATCCTGGACGTGGGACAGAAGGAGATGGTGAGACTGGTACCCTTTCAAGGAAAAGAACAAGATGGATCTTGGGATGACAATGAATTTCCTGTGAAAGCAATTCACATGGCCATAAAAGGACTTCATTTCTTGCTTGGATCCTATAGAAGGATTCTCTCCTTCCCCACTCTTTTCTTCTCTTTATTCAGATCTATGAAGTAAGTGGTTGCTAGTTAGCAGACACTGTATAAGCACCAAGAATCCAAGAGTAACAGCTCCATCCTTTTCCCCATGAAACTGATATTCTTGCCAGGGAGGCAAACATTACCCAGTTTTGCAATTAGTTGTTTAATTGAAATGGCGATAGATGCTGCAAAGGACACAGCTGGGATTTAAGAAGGGGCCTGACTTGCACTGGCTGGAGAAAGAGGACTTTTAGCTGAAATCTACATGAATCAGGAGAGGCAGGCAGGGATCAGCTCATGCAGAGACGAAGAGGTTGTGATTTTTATCTGAAGACCAGTAAGGAGTGGTCAAGACCCCATGAGCAAAGACCAGATGGAAAGCTCTGAATTCCAGCTGAGAGTGATGTAGGCTCAGACTGCTGAGGCAGGAGTGTTCATAGTAAGAAGCTGACAGATATCAGTGATACTGAGGCATCCGTCCACAGAGTTTGCTGTTTGATTCGATTGTGCTGGGGGGAAGGGTTCTCCAAATATGACTCCAAGGGACATCTCCAAGGATGTACCTTCTGCCACTGGATGGATGGTGGTGCAGTGACCAGGATAGTTGGTGCATAACTTCCTACAACCACTTGGAGAGTCAGTCTCAGTCTGCTCAATTTTGGGCGACAATTCAAAGTGTGTGCCCTCTGCCCCCATGGAGGGATAAATCACGCAGGAATGGGGACCCTCATGCTCATGAAGGGGGCTGCTAATGCAAGACTCAGATCAGAATGCATGGAAGCCCAGGTGGGCTGGTGGAGAACCATGGAGCCCAGGTATGCATGGTGGGAGTTGGTACAAGAAGCACAGGTGGGTGTAGAGATGGGCAGCTTGGCTTGAATCCTGGATGTGCCACTTAGCAGACGAATGGCCCTGGGCATGCATCTCATCCTCTGAGCCACTCTGTGGAGTGAGGGTGAGGATGGCACGCATGCGTGCTCAGTCACTCGATCATGTCTGACTCTTTGGCAATCCCATGGACTGTAGTCCACCAGGTTGCTCTGTCCATGGGATTTCCTAGGCAACAATACTGGAGTGGGTTGCCCTTTCTTTCTCCAGGGACTCTTTCTGACCTGGGGATCAAACCCGTGTCTTCTGCTTGGCAGGCGGATTCTTTACCACTGTAACCCTTGGGAAGCTGAGAATGGCATCAACCTCAAAGTGAAGACTGGATGGGATGATGGGATGGAAAAGCTACAGCCCCCACGTGACAGGTCACTAACAGCCATTATCATGACTATTCCCACTAGTAGAGGAAAGAGCAGACTCAGCACCCAAGTGAAGGGGCAAAAGGCAGGGGCAGCATTCACAGAAGGGTCCGAGGGCAGATGGTATCAGGAGGAGGGAGCAGCAGAGGCCTCAGCAGGGACAGAGGCAGGAGGCAGAGATTCATCAACTCTCCCTACTTTTATTTTCTGAAACACTCAGATTTCTGAGCCCAACAACAAATGCCCAGTCTGCCTAATTACAAAAATTCAAGGGCCAAAGTCTTACTACAAGGAGTAACAGTTGTTCAACTGTCCATGACTCTGAATTCATAGGAACAGTCTAACATTGGCCACAGCCAGTGGCCCTGGTCTCGTCTGGCTTGCACATGTGTTTCATTTGGCCCACACACTGTTTCAAAAAAAGAGGAATTCACATTTAAAGCTTGGATCCACCACGCTGATGCTTTCAAACTGTGGTGCTGGAGAAGACTGTTGAGGGTCTCTTGGACAGCAAGGAGATCAAAGCAGTCAATCCCTAAAGGAAATCAACCCTCAATATTCACTGGAAGGACTGATGCTGAAGCTCCGATACTTTAGCACCTGATGTGAGGAGCCAAATCATTGGATAAAACCCTGATGTTGAGAAAGATTGAAGGGAAAAGGAGAAGGGGCAGCAGAGGATGAGATGGTTGGATGGCATCACTGACTCAACTGACATGAGTTTGATCAAGTTCCGGGAGATAGTGAAGGACGTGGAAGCCTGGTATGCGGCGGCCCATGGGGTCACAAAGAGTCAGATATGACAGAGTGGCTGAACAACCACCACCATGTTAAAATCAGCCTTTCCAGGGCCTACTGAGAGAAGAGAAGCTCTGACAAAGCTGGGGTTCACATCCCGAGGTGCCCACAGCCTCCTGGGCCCAAGAAGTAGACTTTTCCTTTGAGAGAGACACCTGCTCTCCAAGATGTTGGGGTGCTGTTTGATAACTCTGTGTTTTCTTATACCAATCTCTCTACCTTGACACTCCAACCCTTGCATACTTAGAATTTTTCACTCTTGATTGAAAACAATGGTTGACTGTGGTCCATCTGGGACACTATTTCTTTTGAACTGGGTAAGGTGGTCAATAATATTGATCATTTTGGATACTTTCTGAATTTACTGTAGCCATGCTCAAGGACGCACATGGGCTTACCCTAAGCAAAGCTGATTACTGAGAAGTTTTCCTTAGTTTTTCTCCAGAATTCTTCCCTCAAGTCTTCAGCTTGCTTAGACTAGAATCTGGCATCAGTGTCAGAGTTAGCTTACATTTCTGTTTTTTTACATGGAAGGATCTACATTTCACAGTTCTCCAGGTGTTCTGCCCCATGAATGCTTCTGAGACACACTTGGCCAAAAGTTCTGGTTCAAAAGAATCAAAACTTTCCCAGGCCCTGAGGGAAATCTTTTGAAAATAATTCTCTCCGTCTTCACTTGATGAACTGGTGAGGTGATAAAGAGACACATATGAAGAACCCGCCTCTTTGATTAAAACAAATTTTACAAAAAGGCAATAAAATGGTAGACAGGGAAGGTATTTGGCCCAGTAGCAAAATCAGCTACTTGCAGAATTTCATTGACCTGAGGACAGCATGTTTTCTTGAATATTTCATAGTGATTATCTGGCAAAATCTCAAAACATTTTTTAATACAAGTTGTCTTTGGTCAATAAATACCAGAACTGAAATGTCCTCGGGGTGGAGATTTATGATGTAAGCACAACAAACACACCTGTAAATCAGGCTGAGAAAGCTGTCAGGTAGCCCACACTGCATTTTCCAGCTCTCAGCAAAGGCCACATGTGTTGGGGGTCCTGGCTGGGCCAGACTCCGATTCATGCTCTTCCTCAAAGAACCCATTTATTCAGTCACAAAGGAATGAACTCTTTTGACTGCATAGATGAGTTTTTCCTGGAACCCTGCATTCCCCCCAGCCGTCTCCTGCAGAGCAGTCAGGGTAGCTTTACATACACAAGCTTAAAACTCTCCAGCTTAAAACTCTCTGCTGGCTCCCCATGGATCTCAGCTAAAACCCAACATTTTATAGGGCCCTGCCCACCCAGACTCCGGCCTACATCCCCATCACCTTGTGTTTCCAGCTTTTCTCGTCCTCCCGTTCTGTATTAAGCTTGTTGAAATTCTTTGAGTTTCTCTGCCATGCTGTGATCTCCTTGACCTCCCAATCTTTCTTCCAATTGTTTCCTCTGACCTCTCCCAATCTGCTTGTTCCCAGGTCTCTACTGAAACAGAACCTTTTTGGGGGAAGTGTCCTTATATGCCTACCTTTGATGTGCCATCCTGGGTCTTCTTTATAAGCTCTTGGCCACTTGAAATCATTCAACTAATTCCAAGGTGCAATTAATTCCAGGGCTGATGTTTTCCTTTGCACATGGCCCAGAAAAACAAAACAAAACAAAACAAAACAAAACAACAACAACAACATGTGAACATGC
>NW_011494874.1:4983402-4989819 GCF_000754665.1 Bison bison bison
GTGAACATGCAAATCCCTGGGTATCCTCAGACTTAATCAGAATTCCTAGGAAAATAGGGTCTGGAGATGTATATTTTTAACAAGCTTCACTGATGATTCTCAAGCACAACAAAATTGGAGCTCTGTTGCCATGAATGCTTGGCCCACAAAACAGGAGAGGACTTCTTGCTCCTGGCCCAACCGGACAGAGAGTTGGGAGTGCCTCATGAGAAGTTCACGGCTGAGGCACAAACTCTCAGAATACCCTAGGAAGCATCTCAGGTCCTCAGCTCTTACTGCACAGCTCAGATTTCCAGCTTCCCCCTGACCACTTGACAAGCACATATTTCACAACAAGTGGAGAATTTTCTAGAACTGTCAGCAGGAGCAGACTTTCTATTTCCTATCCCGGGGGGTCTGCCACATAGATTACTCTGCTCCGGCACTCTCCTGACACATGCATAAGCCTCTCTGACAATAAAAACCCCGTTATCCAAAGTTATGGGGATGGAGAGCCGAATGGAGAAGGCCAGTATTTATCTCTGAGATCTGACTTCCTTCAAGGATATTTTCATCTGTGACATCTCTTCCACTGCTCTTTTAAACAGCTGCTTAAATCTTGGTGTCACTCAAAGAGCAGAGGTTGTCAAACCAGACCTTATTTGGTAATTCCGTGGCCTTAACTACATTTCTTTAACTTTTCTGGAATTCAGATTCCTTTTCTGTTAAAAAAAATAAAAAAGGCAGAATGCTCACCTGGAGAGGGGTTGATATTCGTAAAAGGGCTGGGCACAGGGAGGCCTCCTGGGAATGTGGACCTTTTTCTCCTTGCCTCTCCGTGGAGTGCACGTCAATCTTCGGTTTCCAAACTGACCAGTGCTCCTCTGATGCCAAAGCCACCTCTGCTCTCAGCTTTTAAATTGTATTATTGTCATGGGTGAACCAGACAGTAACCATTCTTGCTTAGGTAAAGGACCCTAACTAAGTTTTATTTCATACTTTTTCTAGGCTTCCCCAGTGGCTCAGCAGTAAAGAATCTACCTGCCATGCCGGAGACCCAGTTTTGATCCCCGGGTCAGGAAGACACAGTGGAGGAGGGCATGGCAACCCATTCCAGTATTCTTGTCTGGAAAACCCATGGACAGAGGAGCCTGGTGGGCTACATCATGGGTTTGCAAAGAGTCAGACACGACTGAAGCAACTGAGCATGCATACATACTTTTTCCGAGATTGACAGAACACGTGGCCTCACTTTTCAAAGGAGGAAATCCAGAGACTGGGAAACGTCAGGTTTTTCCTCTCATCAGTTATCTGGATTCAGACTTTGACTCTGCCACTTACTAGCTATGTGATGTGGGAATAACCTCCACACCTCCACCAAAACCGCAATGCATCTGCTGCGGGGCCCCTGTCTAAGGGCTTGTGGTCCTTTTCCTTCCCTTCACATTATGATCATGATCTTTATTTTACAGATGAGGAAATTCAGACATGCTATTTCAGACAGCATGAAGTAAGCCTATTGTCCTGGATCCCGTTGCTGGGAATGGTCTTGGGACAGGGGAGTCAAGCATGGAATTGTCATTCAGGACCACCATGGCTGCATTTCCTAAGCCTAAGAGCCAGAAGTAGGGGTGATTAGAGTTAGCACCACATGGGGATGGACACATGAGGGTGGAGTGGACAGTGGAGCAAGGCAGTGCAGGTAAAATGCTTAGCCAGAGCTGACCTTGTGAGTGTCAGGATGTGCTGTTTGTTACATTTCATGGTAAGGCGGTACTTGGAGCCTCACCGGAAGTCTTCCGTCACAATACTGGCTGTGGCCCTGCTTACACAGCCTGACTGAGTCCACTTATGTGCTTCAAACTGGCCACAGGCTCTTTCTGATGCCCCCATCAGAAAGTGGTTACGGAGGTTCTAGTGGTGCCAGCTCCCACTGATGGCCATGGGCTTCCATGTCTTGGTTAGGAAAGCTCTGGAGAGAGGGTGCTTGGTGAAAGGACTGGCCTTGGCATGTCTGCCTGATGTGGGCACAGAGTGGGGAGCCAGGCCCTGGAGCCGCCCCTCTCCTGCTGTTCATTCCTCCCAGGTCCCTACCTCGTGTGGGCCTTTTGTAGGACTGGGTCTCTGTCTTCTTCGTCCTGGCCCATTCCTCATCAACCCTCACCTGGGCTCATTTGGAAGCCTCCCAGATCATCCTCTTTACTGAGATACCAGACCAGCAGTCAGCAAACCACAGCCAGTGACTGAACCCAGCCCTGGGCCTATTTTTATGGCCCTCAAGCTAAAAATATTCTTACATTTGTTAACGGCTTATAAAAACCAATGAACCAAACAAATAATGAAAACAAATAAGGATGTGCAATGAGGACCACGAAGCCTAAGTTATTTACGATCTGGCTTTTTATGGATACCACTTGCTGAGGCTGTTCTGGACCATTCTTAGCTCTGGAACAGTTCCATCTTCCTCTAGTTCCGAGGGCCCCTTCCCCATCCAACTCAACACATCGTGTCACCACCCTGCTCAAAGCTCTTTATTATTTTTTTTTTTTTTTGAGAAATCAGAAGTTTTTATTTTTATTTATTTATTTTTTTAAATTTTATTTTATTTAACTTTACAATATTGTATGGGTTTTGCCATATATCAAAATGAATCTGCCACAGGTATACATGTGTTCCCCATCCTGAACCCTCCTCCCTCCTCGCTCCCCATACCATCCCTCTGGGTCGTCCCAGTGCACCAGCCCCAAGCATCCAGTATTGTGCATCGAACCTAGACTGGTGACTCGTTTCATATATGATGTTATACATATTTCAATGCCATTCTTCCAAATCATCCCACCCTCTCCCTCTCCCACAGAGTCCAAAAGACTGTCCTATACATCTGTGTCTCTTCTGCTGTCTCGTACCCAGGGTTATTGTTACCATCTTTCTAAATTCCATATATATGCGTTAGTATACTGTATTGGTGTTTTTCTTTCTGGCTTACTTCACTCTGTATAATAGGCTCCAGTTTCATCCACCTCATTAGAACTGATTCAAATGTATTCTTTTTAATGGCTGAGTAATACTCCATTGTGTATATGTACCACAGCTTTCTTATCCATTCATCTGCTGATGGACATCTAGGTTGCTTCCGTGTCCTGGCTATTATAAACTCTTTAAAACACACTGCTTGTAAGCAAGTCACCCTGGAAGCTGTCTAACAAAATCTGGGTTCGAATCCCAACCCCTTCCAAGCCTCAGTTTCCTCATCTGAGCAATGGGGTCATGGTGCCAGCCACAGGGTCACGAAGACTGTGAGATGTGCCGACTGCAAAGCACAACTGCATGTGTAAGATGATTTTATAACTCTTTCATCCATGGGGCAGCATCCATACTACAGAGCCTACTTTAAAGCCTGTCCCCTGGGGCAGGGGTGAGGCCTTTCCTTTTCCACCTGTTTCCTGTGGTCCCCATATGATATCCTCCCCATGGAGCGTTACCTTCATGCTGCCTTGGTTGACAGGTTTCTCCCTGTGTCCTCTTGCTGCTGAGTCCTACCTGATCATCAAGGTTCACATGTGCTGGGATGTGCCTATGTGTGTGGTTCCCGGAATCTGTGGGGACATTTGGAGAAAAGGAGATTGTGACAGAGTGTTCCCAGCTCAGAGGAATTGTGCTCCAGGCCCACGAAGCAGTTAACCATTTCAGTCTGTGCACCAGTCTTAAATCTTCTCCTCCCTTTCGTTTCCCTTCTTTTTCTTTCCAACACTCCGGCATGACACAGTGCCTGCTGTGCAGTAAAAATATTTTGGCTGTCTCCCTCTTAAAAACTTTCTAAAAATACACAGAGGCATCTCGCAGGCGCACATGGCTCGCTTTGACGGTTGCCTTCCAGGTGACGAAAACACAACCCAAGCGCGCGTCACTCGTCGGGACCAGCGTGGACAACTCCTGGCTCAGCCTTGCAGACAAGATGCTAGGGAAGTGGCGGTCATGTCTGACATGAAACAAAAATGCACTCTCCTGGCCATTCGAAATATGCAGAACTCTTGTTTATTTGTAGAAATCAGAAGGAAAGAATGTGCCTTAAATGTAAGTAGAATGTGATTAGGGCTTCCCTGGTGGCTCAGACAGTAAAGAATCCACCTGTAACGCATGAGACTCGGTTTTGATCCCTGGGTTGGGCAGATTCCCCTGGAGAAGGGAATGGCAACACACTCCAGTATTCTTACCTCCATGGACAGAGGAGCCTGGCGGGCTGCAGTCCATGAGGTCACAAAGATTCGGACACAACTGAGTGACTGACACACTTTTATACATACAGAATGTGATTCACCTCTTTTGTGTTGTAAGATCTGCTCAAGGGAAATAAGAAGCTCGAAACGCTTCAACTTTCCCTTCTTTACAGACCTAAATTACTTGCCTGGACTTGGTTAAACTTTTCTTTCACTGATGGAGGCACCATACAGCCCTGAAGACCACTTAGCAGAGAGCCAGGGAAAAGGTTCTGACTGCCGCCTGCCACTAACCTTGGACAAGTCATGGGTTGTCTCAGAACTTCAGTCACTTTTTCTTAACATTGTGTGTGGTAGTCACTCTGCTGCTGCTGCTGCTAAGTCACTTCAGTCGTGTCCGACTCTGTGCAACCCCTTAGACGGCAGCCTACCAGGCTTTCCGTCCCTGGGATTCTCCAGGCAAGAAGACTGGAGTTGGTTGCCATTTCCTTCTCCACTAAACATTTCCTTCTCCACTAAATAAATGACCTATCAGACCCATTCAGCTCTAAAATTCAATGATCTATTTTTGCTGTTCAATCTCTCCATTGTATCTGACTCTTTATGACTCCTTAGACGGCAGCACACCAGGCTTCCCTGTCCCTTACCATCTCCTGGACTTTTGCTCAAACTCATGTTCATTGATTTGGTGATGTCCTGCCATCTCATCCTCTGTCATCCACTTCTCCTCCTGCCCTCAATCTTTCCTAACATCAGGGTCTTTTCCAATGAGTTGGCTTTTCACATCAAGTGGCCAAAATATCAGAGCTTCAGCATGATATATTAGCTGTCTAATATTTAAGACATAGTATCTAAACTGCCATGATTTTTTGGATATCTAATATTTAAAACATAATGTGGGTCTAGAAAATAAGAGCTTTTCTTTTATTGCCAGTAGTTACAACTTTGCAAGCTGATGCATATGATTTTCATTCAATGTCCTCTTCACCATGGGGCGAGTGCTGTGGCTACAGCAGTGTGTATTTATACGCTGATCTCTGTGTGTTAGAAGTTTATAACATGCCATTGTGGTTGATATCATTCCCATTTCACAGAGGATGCGAACTGAGGCTAAATGAAGTTGAAATTAATATTCACATTCATATCTATGATATGAGCCCATTCTAATCAAAGGCCCCAGTCTCATTGAGCAGTCCCACAGCAGGCAATCAAATAATTCATCTTTCAGGACATTCAGAGGTATGAAGCATTCTTAGTTTTGATACATTATTAAGTGAAAGTGAAAGTGTTAGTTGCTCAGTAGTGTTTGACTCTGGGAACTCATGGACTATAGCCCACCAAGCTCCTCACTCCATGGAATTCTTCAGGCAAGAATACTGGAGTGGGTTGCCATTTCCTTCTCCAGGGGGATCTTCCCAACCCAGGGATCGAACCCAGGTCTCTGGCATTGCAGGTGTATTCTTTACCATGTGAGCCACCAGGGAAGCATTATTAAATAAGGTAAGCCTATTTTTTTGATTTAGGTCATACCTGAATGGTCTAGTGGTTTTCTCTACTTTCTTCAAGTTAAGTCTGAATTTGGCAATAAGGAGTTCATGATCTGAGCCACAGTCAGCTCTTGGTCTTGTTTTTGTTGACTGTATAGAGCTTCTCCATCTTTGGCTGCAAAGAATATAATCAATCTGATTTTGGTGTTGACCACTTGGTGATGTCCATGTGTAGAGTCTTCTCTTGTGTTGTTGGAAGGGGGTGTTTGCTATGACCAGTGCATTTTCTTGGCAAAACTCTGTTAGTCTTTGCCCTGCTTCATTCCAAGGCCAAATTTTTCTGTTATTTCAGGTGTTTCTTGACTTCCTACTTTTGCATCCCAGTCCCTTATAATGAAAAGGACATCTTTTTTGGGTATTGGTTCTAAAAGGTCTTATAGGTCTTCATAGAACCGTTCAACTTCAGCTTCTTCAGCATTACTGTTTGGGGCATAAACTTGGATTACTGTGATATTGAATGGTTTGCCTTGGAAATGAACAGAGATCATTCTCACTTACTCCTTGGAAGAAAAGTTATGACCAACCTAGATAGCATATTCAAAAGCAGAGACATTACTTTGCCAACAAAGGTCCGTCTAGTCAAGGCTATGGTTTTTCCAGTGGTCATGTATGGATGTGAGAGTTGGACTGTGAAGAAAGCTGAGTGCCAAAGAATTGATGCTTTTGAACTGTGG
>NW_011494874.1:4989919-5001599 GCF_000754665.1 Bison bison bison
GCTATGGTTTTTCCAGTGGTCATGTATGGATGTGAGAGTTGGACTGTGAAGAAAGCTGAGTGCCAAAGAATTGATGCTTTTGAACTGTGGTGTTGGAGAAGACTCTTGAGAGTCCCTTGGACTGCAAGGAGATCCAACCAGTCCATTCTGAAGGAGATCAGCCCTGGGATTTCTTTGGAAGGAATGATGCTAAAGCTGAAACTCCAGTACTTTGGCCACCTCATGCAAAGAGTTGACTCATTGGAAAAGACTCTGATGCTGGGAAGGATTGGGGGCAGGAGGAAAAGGGGACAACAGAGAATGAGATGGCTGGATGGCATCACTGACTCGATGGATGTGAGTCTGAGTGAACTCTGGGAGTTGGTGATGGACAGGGAGGCCTGGCGTGCTGTGATTCATGGGGTTGCAAAGAGTCGGACACGACTGAACAACTGAACTGAACTGAACTGAAGCCTATTTTGGATCACAATTATTTCAATATATTACTTCCTATGATGTCTTAGTATTGTCTTAAAGTTTCTTGCTTATTCTGTGCCTAAAATAGCCTCATTTAAGAATCTTAGATAATTCAGTCTTTTCACAAAATCAAGCTTCTTTAATGTATGCCCTGATTCACTCATTCTTGTATATCTTTGTTACCATATTAGGCTTTCATAATCAATGCATTTTGGAAATATGAGATTAAACAAAATTACATCAGTGTCTTTACAGTAGGGCTTTTCAAAGCCCACGATACAGATATATTTTTGGAATATCTAAGTGGGTGTATAACTTGTTGCTTTTCCCAAAGTTATTTCACCCTAGAACACTTCGATCGTTGCACTGGTATCCACAAAAAAATCAGTGCTACCCCAAATTAATCTGAATTTCTCTCATTGACACTGAATCGGTGGGGCTTGCTACAATGTTAAAAAAGGAATAAAGATTGTTATATTTTAGACACTTTATTGTTTCCAAAGCATTTATCTTTTTTGATTTCAAAAATAATCCTGAGAGATGGTTATGATTACTGGACTGTATTCACATAGCAATGAAAATATCAGTTCAGGGTGGCATACAGAGTAAATGCTTACTTCCCCTCACTTCTGTGAACATGTAGGAAAGTTGGGAAAGTATTGGCAAGGTGTGTTAAGCACACTCGTTGTTCACTTGCTCAGTTATGTCTGACTCTTTGTGATCTCATGGACTGCAGCACGCCAGGCTTTCCTGTCTTTTACTATCTTCTAGAGTTTGCTCAGATTCATGTCCATTGAGTTGATGATGCCATCCACCATCTCATCCTCTGTCGCCCCCTTCTCCAGTTGCTCTTAGTCTTCCCTCGCATCAGGGTCTTTTCTAATGAGTCAGCTCTTTGCATCAGGCGGCCGAAGTGCGTGATCTAAAACAAGAACAGAGTCTCCAATACTGGACATGGGAATATTTCCTGGGAAGAAGGCACTTGTGCTCAGGAGGATTTGAACCCCTGAGACCCAAGGAAAGAGTCCAATCCCAAGCAAGGGCCTGGATCTCAGCCTTGAGTCCTAGGAAGGGTTGGAACAGTTACTTAATCTGCACTTAGTCTGTGAATCTGCAGGGAGCGTTTAGATTTACTACCTGACCCCCATCTCTAGACTCCACTCTGCTATCTGTTTACACAAGGGTGTGACTTGTTGCTGCTGCTAAGTCACTTCAGTCGTGTCCGACTCTGTGTGACCCCATAGATGGCAGCCCACTAGGCTCCTCTGTCCCTGGGATTCTCCAGGCAAGAACACTGGAGTGGGTTGCCATTGCCTTCTCCGTTACACTTGACTAGCTGGATTCAAAGGCTGCTTATAAAACCTGTCTTCCATGTAACAAAGTGCTGCTCTAGCACAACCTGAGAACTACCCTGGCCACATTCTACCTCAAAACAAACTTACAGGACTTTATTTTAGTACTGACATTTTACAGTTAATCCAGGGATTCAAGCAATGCCTTCTGCCCATGGCAGGACTGGAGTCACCAAAGGGTAGAGACTGTTCTAAGTTCCACATGGTGCATGAGATCCAAACTCAGACATGAGCAGAACTCATGACTGGGAGCCATGACAATGCATGAGAGTCCCAGGAGGCAAGGAAGAGAAATTCCCCAGGATGACGATGACCACACAGCCAAGAATTGCAAACACTGAAGGAAGCTGAAGTCCATGGGAAAAAAACATTCAGGGAGTGGAAGAATACTCACCTGATGAAAAGATCACAAGGACATCTGAAAAGAAATTTAAAGTATTTTTCACATCCTGAAAAATAAAGGCGACAAAGCAGTCATAAGAGAAGGAAAGAAGGCCATGGAGTAAAAGAGACTTTGAAATACTAGCAGGAATTTCCGATGGAAAAAGCAATGATAACTTTCTTGTGTAAAAATATATTTTTTAAAGATAAAACATCCCTTACAAGATGTGCTTAACCAAGAAAGATCCAACATCATAACAGTATAAAGAGACAACAATCTTGAAAAGTTGAAACAGAGAAGATGACCTGGCCAGAAGCTACAATGTCTCTCCAGTTCTAGGAGAAGAGACCAGACAGGACAGGATGCTGGGCACAAATGAGGAATATTGAAGATGTGCTGTAAAGATATTCCAATAACTGGCTGGTGTCATCCAGAAAAGCCTCCAAACACGACAGGTAAAAAGAAAACCCTATGATATATCTGAGCAAATAAAAAAAAATGGAATTCTTACAAATGAGTGAAGATCACACAGATATCAGACTTCTCATCAGCAGTACCGATTCTAGATGAATAACTAAGTAAAATATCCAAAGAGAAAATAGAAGCTCTCTGCCAAGAATTCTTTCCTCTTCCTAAGAAGTTATCAAGAGTGAGGATAACATGAAAATAAAGACATGTAATAATATGCACAAACTAGGCAGTTGACCACAGACCTTCTCTGGCAGAACAAGATGCCCTGGAGTGAAGGTCAATTCATGATGGCCGAACCCACCCACCACCTGGTTTTGTATGCTCTGTGGGCTAAGAGTGGATTTTACATTTTTAAATGACTGAAAGGAAATCAGAAGACGAATAAAAATTTTCACACAGGGAAATGATATAGAATGCACATGTCAGTGTCCGTAAGTTGCATTCACTGGGACACAACCACGCCCATTTTTTAATGTGGTGTCTGTGGCTGCTCTCAAGCTACAGAAACACAAGTTCTGAGTTCTTGTGACAGAGACCACATGGCCTGCAGAGCCTAAAATAGTGATTATATGTTTCCTTACAGAAAAGGTTTTCACACCCTGCTGTAGCAAGAAAAAGTAGTCACCCAGGAAAAAGGAAGCAGATGAAAAAATGAGAGTAAAAATATAATCAATGACTGTTTTCAGAAATGTGAGATATAAATAATACTATTAACTAATAATCACAGTATGCATGCTAAGTCACTTCAGTCATGTCCAACTCTTCATGACCCCATGGACCTTAGACCACCAGGCTCCTCTGCCCATGCGATTCTCCCAGAAAGAAGATTGGAGTGGGTTGCCATGTCCTTCTCCAAGGGATCTTCCTGACCCAGGGATTGAACCCAGGTCTCTTACATCCCCTGCACTGGCAGGAGGGTACTTTACCCCTTGTGCCACCTGAGAATCCCCAATAATCATAGTATAATAATTATTACTCAAAAAATCCAAAATGTGTAAAACCATATGGAACTAAATTTCAGGTGAAAATGTAATGGGGTAGGGGCCTGGGAAAAAACCAAATGATCAATGCAGATTCTCTTGCTTATGACAGTGGAGGTACTGATGATAGTCGTCTTTCAGAGAAAAAAACTAGTATGTATATCGAAATTTTTGAGACATTAAAAAATAAAGGGAACGTATAATTCCTAAATTAGTAGCAGCAAAACCAAAAAGCACTGAAGAAGCCTCAATCACCTAATGGAAGGAGAGAATGGGGAAAAATAAGAAAATAAAAAGCACAGTAGAAAGTGTACAGAAGGCAGAAATAAGCCCCACATTTGAGTAATGCCAATTGAAACAAGTTAAACTCACCAAAGACAGACCCACCAGAAGTGACAAAATGCTGTTTGCAAGAGATCTAGCTAAACGAATAACTCCAAAGGCCGAAAATGGATGGCTAAAAAAAAAAAAAAAAAAGGTGAACCTATTTACAAAATAGAAATAGACCAAAAGACATGGAAAACGGACAATGTTACTGAACGGGAAAGGCGAGGAGGCTGGATTAAGAGTTTGGATTAACATATACACACTACTATATATCAAATAAATAAACAGCAAGGTCCTACTTTAGAGCACAAGGAACTATACTCAGTACTTTTAATAACCTCTAAAGGGAAAAAAATCTGAAAAAGAATATAAGTATATGTATATTCTCTATCAGGGCTTTCCTGGTAGCTCAGCAGTAAAGAATCTGCCTATCAGTGCAGAAGATTCAGGTTCAATCCCTGGGTAGAGAAGATCCCTGAAGAAGGAAATGGAAACCCACTCCAGTATTGTTGCATGGGAAATCCCATGGGTAGAGCAGCCTGGCAGACTATAGTCCATGGGGTTGCGAAGAGTAGTCAGACATGACTGAGCAACTAAACAACGACAACTAGACACACACACACACACACACCACACCACACCACACCACACCACACGTGTGTATGTGTGTTGTAAAATGGCCCAGCCACTGCAGAAACCAGAATGGCAGTTGCTCAACAAATTAAATGTAGAATTCCCATAAAATGCAGCAGGGAATTATCATTATCAGAATCATTAAGACATTCTTCTGGGTGTGCACCCAAAAGAGCTGAAGGAAGGTACTTGGATAGATAATCTGTACACCCATATTCAAGGCAGCGTTATTCACAAAGTTGTTCAGCGACTCAGTCGTGTCTGACTCTTTGTGACGCCCTGCAGCACTCCAGGCTTCCCTTTCCTTCACTGTCTCCTGGAGTTTGCTGAAATTCATGTCCATTGAGTTCACAATAGCTGAATGTAGAAAGGACTCAAATGTCCATCAACCAAGGATAAACTGATAAGCAAAATGAAGTAATGTTCCATCTATAGAATGATTTTATTCAACCTTTAAAAGGGATGAAATTCTAAAATGTACTAAAGCATGGATGATCTTTAAGGACGTTATGCTGAATGAAATAAGTCAGAGGTATAACAACAAATGTACATGATTCCACCTACATCAGCCTCCAACAATAGGCAAATTCATAAAGACAGAGAATAGAACAGTGGTTTCCAGGGTCTGGGTGTGGGAGGACAGGAGGAAGTTATTTTTGAGAGTGGAGGGCTTTTTTTTTTGGTTTGGGATGATGTAAAGTTCTAGAGGTGGATGGTGATGAGAGTTGCACGGCGATGTCAAAGTACTTACAGCCACTGAATTGTATGCTTAAAATGATTAAGGTGGTAAATTTTACGTTATGTCTATTTTGAATAAAATAACATAAAAACCATATTCCCCCACATCGTTGCAGGTAGGATGTAGATGAAGGTAGTTTGATGAGGCTTTGAGGAAGGGACCACTCCCTGACCCTGATCAACCTTTCCTGTCTCTCTTTCTCTAGCCCTGTGCATGCTCCCCTGGAACGAGGGGCCGTCACTGGGGACTCTCATGTGTTTCCCCTTGGTAGAGCACGAGGCAGGACGTCCGAGGTCCTCACTTGGCTCAGGCGTCCTGGGCCAGACTCTGACATGAAGGCCATATGGTGAGTTGATGCAGATCTGCCTTCCTTTTGTCAGAAATCCTTCATCGTGTCCTGATTTCATGATGTGATTTCGCTGGAATTCAGCAGGAAGAGCAGCACGTTATAGAATTAATTGCATTCAGCTTTAGGGCCTGGGACTAATTGATACGCAGCCCTAAGTGCGTGGAAAGCTGCCGTGCAAGGCGGCTGTGCCAGGCCAGGGGGAGAGACACCTCCCGTGACCACTTCCACTTCTTCCAGACCTTCTCCTTGGACCTTTCTGAACCAGCTCACCAAGCCATACTCCTGCTGTTTCCCCCTTTCGAAGGTGATGGATCTTCGGCCCCAGGGGATGGCGAACAGCCCCAGGTGACACACTCTTAATGGACCACGCTGAGAGCCAAACGCGAACCTGTCTGCTTTGAGTTTCTTTTCTTTCTGGATCTGTTGCGCTCATTCAAAGAAAGTGTCTCCTACACTCTTCCTTAGAATTCTGCTCTTTTGTCCCCAGAGGACTGCTCAGGAGCTTATTCATCATTAGGGGAAGAAAGATGAAAGGGCTGCATTTTTTTTTTTTCCCAGGGAGAACTTATACCTGCTGAAAAGCTTCCCAGCTGATGGACGTTTGGGGCTGCCAGCCCTCCGCTTGCTCCTGAAATCAACCTGTTTCCTAGCATCTGGCTCCATCCTTCATGGGAGGCTCCAGACTTTCTGGAAGAACAGGGAGCTTTTGTCTGAAATTTTTGGTGCCCCTTAAATTACAAAGCTCTGGGCCCCTTTCTTCTCTCCTTTTTAATTGCCTGGATGAATCTTAACTGTCCCCTGAAATTCTCTAACAATCTTCATCAATTATGAAATACACATTAACACATTTACTGAAGAAAAGCAATTCTGTTCAAAGCACTGTGCTATTCATGGGGACCATGAATAACCAAGTCTTGGTTCTCCACCAACTCACAGTCTAGTAGCAAGTGTGATGTATAAACAGATAGTGATGATTAATGTTTATTAGAGGCTTACTATTACATATATTGCCATTTCATCTTTTACACACTGTAACCTCATTTAATCCTCCAAACAAATACCTGGACAAGGAAGGTGTTATTATCAGACCATTTTAGGGATGTGGGAGTTTCAGATCAGAGAGTGGGGAGGTATAGATGGGGTCCCTTCTTTATCCAGGGATGGCAAAGGCCACACTCTTACAGTGGGTGATGACATCACTTGCATTAGGAAGTGATGCTCACTTGCTTCAAGGATGAAGGAGGGTGGTATTAACTCTGCCGCTTAGAACAGGGTAGAAACTAAACTTAAGTTTGCAGGACGAATCAGAGTTCACTGGGGAGTGGAGGAAACAAAGACCCACAGTCCCTGTGCAGAGCATTAAGCTAGCACAAGTGCAAATAGTCTAGCATTGCTAATGCCTTTAGCAATTCTGGAGGGCAAGTGGGATGCAGAGAGCAAGGGCCAGGCATTGAGGGTGGGAAGTGAGTGGGACCAGGTCTGGGGGGTCTTGCAAGTCTTTCTAAAAAGCTTGGGTATCTTCCTGTGGGAGACAGAAGATTCAGACATATTTTCAGCAGGAGCTGATGTGATGGAAAACGCATATGGAGCTGTTTTCGGGGGCCAGGCACATAGTAGGTGCTCAATTCCTGCCTGTGAAACAAACCGATTTGCTCTGGATGCATTTCTGAGTTTCCGGTTTAGATTGTTCATTAACACAAAGAACTAAACTGCAGTAAAAGCCAACAATATGTCTATTACATGCCCATGTCTGTTTTAGACCATTCACGGAATAATTATCAGGATGGCTAACAATGGATGATTTATTATAAATATCAGCTTTGCTGCTTGTTAGTTCAGAACCAAAATATTTGCCCATTTCCATCCCAAAGGGAGAAATCTTGTTAGTTTCTTCCCCATGTTATAACTATGAAATTAAATTAAATGAACTGAATGAAATGCATGGGGGTAAATAAACTATTTAATTTAATTCACACGATGAAGAATAATCCTGAATACATCTATAGTTGGCTAAATAAACCAATTAACTCTTTTTTCTTTAGACAGCGCAAGCCAACAGTGCAGCCAGGACAAAAGAATAAAAGAGGAAAAAACGTGTCTTAATTAGATGTAATCCGAATGTTTCTTGGGCCACTACTCTGACTTCTGGCCTGTTCACCACCTTGCCTGATTCTGACGTGGGCTTCAGGTTTGTCTCTTTCTTTTCTTCCAGTGTTTTTTTGTTTGTTTGTTTTTAAATCATAAATTGAGAGACAAGGCTATGGAGTCAAGTGGACCAAGGCTTAAATGCGTGGCTGGGCAATCTCAGGCAGGTTATGCAACCTCTCAGCGTCTTCATCTCTAAAATGGGGATAATCACAGTGACTATTTCCTGGCTGAGGATGAAACGAGGCAGTGATGTCAAGGCGTAGCCCAGTGCCTGGTGCCTGAGCACTGCATCCTTCCTGGGGTTTCCTGCTGGCTTGCATTCTCACCTGCCTGGGACGATGGAGATGCCCTACTCGGAGAGTCAGGGGAACTGAATTCTTTCAGCCACTCTTACCTGAGTACCTACTATGTTCCTGGCTTTTGACCCGAGGTTGGAAGCTGATAGGTAAAGTAAGTCCTCTGCAGGCAAACCTTCAAGTTGTGAACTTTCACAGATGCAAACATGTGTTTACATACCCAAGTATGTACTTTGGTTCACGTGCCACGCATGTGTATCCTCTGCAAGTGGAACACGCTGTATAGAATACAGCAGTGCAGTAGCTTTATTTCCAGCCCGGCAGGTCCAGAAGCAAGAAAAAGTGGCAGTGATGCAGCTGGTACTGCCGTACTTTTCAAAGTACTGTATTGTGAGATTAAAAGTGTTTCGCTTCCAAGATCAGACGCATCCAGGGTGGTATCGCCACGGGAAACCAGGGCTTGGTAACAACCTAGAGGGGTGGGATGGAGAAGGAATTGGGAAAGATGGAGAAAGATGTTCACGTTGGAGGGGACATAAGTAGACCTATGGCTGATTCATGTCGATGTTTGGTAGAGACCAACACAATACTGTAAAGCAATTACCATTCAGGTAGAAATCAATTTTAAAAAATTTAAAAAAAAAATTAAAGTTGTTTTTTTGTGTTTGTTTTTATGTCTTATTTGTGTGAAAAGTATTACAAGCCTATTAGAGTACAGTACTGTATAGCTGATCATGTTAGTTGATCATACGAACAAACTGGACCTATGAATGTGCTCTCAAAACGGAACACCTTCACACGTAGGTGACTTACTGTATATGAATGACATCCCCCGGGGCTGCTCTGCAGGATTCTACAGTCTAGCAGATAAACCAAGGGTGGGTCTACACATATAGAAGAATTAGAATTACACAAGAACATGCTGAATGGGACTTCACAGTTTAGCCAGACTCTATCAGTGTCTTGGTTCCTAGAACTCGGTGACAGTGAAGGTCTCAGGAAACTGGTATACAGTCTCCGACAGCATTTTCAAGCCCAATAAACCCGATCTCTGTCTCTACCTGGCTCTGATTCTTGTAACTGAAACTGATTCAGAGTAGTCTGGGGGCTGGGGTGGTACTAAGTGCTGCTTCCGGTTGGCCAGGGGTCAGTATCAGCAGAGGGGAGAGCGAGAGAGGGTCTGCAGCCAGCAGAGGCATCCTGGACAGTGTCAGGATCCCAGGTCAGTCCAGGTGTTGCATGGAACTTATCCCTCCTGGGGCCTCAGTTTCTACATCTGTGAATGGGGATGCAAGGAGTTTCCCTCCAATTCTGAGACTCTTTAGGGAGAAATTCTTGAGCAATGAGTGCAGGCAGCTCTGTTCCCCAGAGAAATGAAGCTAATATATGCATTTTTCAGACAGCATACTTTGTGCACACAACAGCTCTGTGAACTGAAGTTGATGCTGAGTGAACGGGAGAGGGGCTGAGCCCAAGGAGCCCACCATCCATGGGCCACAAAGAAACACAGCAATACTCATGGAAGATTGGACAAGTGCCAAGGTCATCAAGGACATGAACAGATCAAGGAGGTGCAAAGCATCATGTCATCTGGCACACAATCTAGGCTGTGAGACGCAAGCTGTTTGATGCTGCTGAAACCGAAGGATATGCCATAGAGGCCTGGTCAAATTAAGAAGGGCATTCTAAGTTTTTTTTTTTATTATTATTATTTTTTTAAGTTTTATTTTACATTGGAGTATAGTTGATTTACAATATTGTGTTAGTTTCAGGTATACAGCAAAGTGATTCAGTTGTATGGTGGTTTAGTTTTTAAGTTGTGTTCGACTCTTTGTGACCCCTTGGACTTTAGACCTCCAGGCTCCTCTGTCCATGGGATTTCCCAGGCAAGAATACTGAAGTGGGCTGCCATTTCCTTCTCCAGGGGATCTTCCCCAGCCAGGGACCAAAGCTCATGCATTACAAGCAGATTCTTTATCAACTGAGCCATCAGGGAAACCCTCAATTGTATATATTCATACATCTATTTTTTTTTTCAGATTTCTTTTCTCATATAGGTTACTGCAGAATATTGAGTAGAGTTCCCTGTACTATACACTAGGTCCTTGCTGATTATCTATTTTACATATAGTAGTGTGTAGACATTCTAAGTTTTGTTAAGAAATTGGAACTGGGTCCTCCCGGTACAGGGTGACCTTAAGGGTGAATAGAAATTGTAGTCATGCAGAAAAGGAATCAAGAGAACTGAGAATATAAAATCTTTAGGATGCTGGGAATGCAGGAGAGGGAGAGAAGGGTACACTTTCTGTCTTGAGCCCTTGCGGTGGAGGGTACCCAAACCACAGGGGATGGGAAACTCAGGAGGTGAGAGCTTCCAGTTTGGAGCTGCAGGTGTGAGGAGCTGGGCAGCTTTCGGAAGGGAAGGGTATAAGATGGAGATCCAGAGCTCAGAGAGAGGGGTTTCAGGATGGAAGATGCAGACTTGGACTCTAAGAGCCCCAAAATAGCAAGGAAGGAGAGGAGCAGAGCCAACAGCACTTGGTGCTTCATCAGACGAGCAAACCGTCTCTCCCTGTCCCCACACTCTGCTGTCATCTAGCCACCCCATGTGGCACCAGTCCTCCCAGCCTCATCTAGAAAAGGGCCAATCAGAGTCTGTTCCCCTCCCTCGGTTTAAGCCTCTGTCTTCAAACAGAGAAGAAAATCCATGACAGGGGAGGACACAGCATTTGACTGATCATCCCTCCCAAACTACCCTATGTAGAGGTTCTTCTTTTCCCAAGCTCCCTTAGTTCCACGAGGATGTTAATGACAGCTTGTCAAGTGAACTTCTTCAGAAGAGCCCAGCCTCAGAATGCAAAGCACAGCTACTAAGCCCGGGGTCCCTAGCGACTTCCACTGCCTGGTGCCCTCGAGGGAAGACGAGGAATCATAAGAGTCTGGGGCCATCCCAGGAAGGCAGGCTTCCCCGGTGGGTCAGTAGGTAAAGAACCTACCTGCAATACAGGAGACCCGGGTTTTATACTTGGCTCAGGAAGATCCCTGAAGGAGGAAATTGCAACGACTCCAGTATCCTAGCCTAGGAAATCCCACGGACAGAGGAGTCTCGTGGGCTACAGTCCATGTGGTCATAAAGAGTCTGCCACGACTTAGTGACTAAACTACTATCCCAAGAAGGCAGCAAATGGCATTCTGAATACCCCCACCTGATACTGCTCCTCCAGAATATATTTACTCAGAAATTATTGTATGTTTCTTTGCTTTTATTTTTTTTTCTTTTTTCCTTTTTAAAAAAATTTTATTTTATTTTTAAACTTCATATAATTGTATTCGTTTTGCCAAATATCAAAATGAATCCGCCACAGGTATACATGTGTTCCCCATCCTGAACCCTCCTCCCTCCTCCCTCCCCATACCATCCTTCTGGGTCGTCCCAGTGCACCAGGCCCAAGCATCCAGTATCGTGCATCGAACCTGGACTGGCATCTCGTTTCATACATGATATTTTACATGTTTCAATGCCATTCTCCCAAATCTTCCCACCCTC
>NW_011494874.1:5001699-5002021 GCF_000754665.1 Bison bison bison
TCTTCCCACCCTCTCCCTCTCCCATAGAGTCCATAAGACTGTTCTATACATCAGTGTCTCTTTTGCTGTCTCGTACCCAGGGTTATTGTTACCATCTTTCTAAATTCCATATATATGTGTTAGTATACTCTATTGGTGTTTTTCCTTCTGGCTTACTTCACTCTGTATAATAGGCTCCAGTTTCATCCACCTCATTAGAACTGATTCAAATGTATTCTTTTTAATGGCTGAGTAATACTCCATTGTGTATATGTACCACAGCTTTCTTATCCATTCATCTGCTGATGGACATCTAGGTTGCTTCCATGTCCTGGCTATTATA
>NW_011494874.1:5002121-5025627 GCF_000754665.1 Bison bison bison
TCTAGATTCCATATATACGCATTAATATATGATATTTGTCTTTCTCTTTCTGACTTACTTCACTCTGTATAATAGGCTCTAGGTTCATCCACCTTATTAGAACTGATTCAAATGTATTCTCTTTAATGGCTGAGTAATACTCCATTGTGTATATGTACCACAGCTTTCTTATCCATTCATCTGCTGATGGACATCTAGGTTGCTTCCATGTCCTGGCTATTATAAACAGTGCTGTGATGAACATTGGGGTACACGTGTCTCTTTCCCTTCTGGTTTCCTCAGTGTGTATGCCCAGCAGTGGGATTGCTGGATCATAAGGCAGTTCTATTTCCAGTTTTTTAAGGAATCTCCACACTGTTCTCCATAGTGGCTGTACTAGTTTGCATTCCCACCAACAGTGTAAGAGGGTTCCCTTTTCTCCACACCCTCTCCAGCATTTATTATTTGTAGACTTTTGGATCACAGCCATTCTGACTGGTGTGAAATGGTACCTCATAGTGGTTTTGATTTGCATTTCTCTGATAATGAGTGATGTTGAGCATCTTTTCATGTGTTTTATTTTAAATCAGGGGATTTCTGATTCTTCCTCAGCAACATTCAACAATTCTGAAGGATGCTCGACATAGACCTTAAACCAGCTCTCACTTTGCTCCACCTCCGATTTTGATGTCTTTTCCACCTTATGTTGTGTGAGAGGGGCCTGCTGGCTTGGCCCAGTGAACTGGAGGCTGGGGAGGGCTGGACAAATTGACTCGTCACTGCCCCTCCCCATCCCCCCAAGAGCCTCACACAAGTTCCCACAGGTGGCAGGTGTTCCAGCAAGGTTTGCTGGGATAACGTTGTTTCCCCAGAACAAACCTCATTGCTTTTGCCTCTGTGATGACTCTCAGGGGCTCCTAGATTGGGTTGTCAATTTCCAGAGTCCAAGTTTCAAGTACGTGTCTTCAACGTGAGATGATTTTGTGAAAGTTGCAAGAATAAAAGCCTGGGTGCGACGTAAAGACCATTTTACCATTTCTGTGTCTGTGGGTGCTTTTACATCTCTTTCCTTCTAGTTTGCATTTTTAAAGAAAACTTTCTTGTCTTACTTCCTTTTATATCATCCATTTACTTACCTAACCTCACTTAAAGTTTCTGCTTCCTCTATCAGAAATACTGCATAGCAGACTCTGTCTGTCTTGCTCTCCCTGCATCTCCGGGGGTTACTGCACGCCCGTTCCTTAGATGAACTTTGATCAATATTTATTGAATTTACAAAGAACCCACAATACTTATAGCTGTTACTCTTGGGCTGTGCTATGTACTCCCTTCATTCAGTTCTAAATCTGCACATCATCTCCTCCAGGAAGAACCCTCACGCCACGCGCTGCCCCAGCAGAATCCAGCAGGCTTTGGACCACACCATCCTTGCCTTCTGTGTCCATCTTTACTTCAGCTCCGAATGCACCATGTTGTGACATCTTGCATGTATACCGGTTTCCTCTATCCCTTCCTCAGAGTGTGGTCAGGGGTTGGTCACATGCTTTTATCCATCCTTCATCCTTAACAGAACATGGTGTGTGAGCAAATGAGTGAGTGAGCAGCCTGTTTGGAATTCAACTTTGGGCAAAACTGGAAAAAAGTCTGAAAAGGCTCATGAGCAGGTTGAAGGTTTATTTGGGTTTGGGGGGGATTTCCAGACCTAGTCCACTTGGCATCCTACCAGGATAACAAAGAGATGTTCCCTATTACTCAATTTTCTAAAGGCCCAAGCCTTAGCTACTGAAATAGTTCTCCAAGTTCCTTGATAAACCTCAGTCCAGTCATTTTGGCTTTTTAGCCATTAGTACTTTAGGTCACTGCCCACCATTTCCTTTCATCTTCTATCAAAGATTGATCAATATTCATTGGGTGAGTCTCATATGACTGCAATAAGGTACTTTATAAAGTTAAGAAACATTAATTCTACCCAACACTCAGCATGATGGTTGTTCTATCAGCATATTCCAGGGTTTAAAAAAAGCCCAAAGAACATAAATAATTTGACCATATTCATGAGGTTCATACCTAGTGAATCTGCCCTGTTGTTGACCTAATTCTAAAACACTGTTGTTTTCATTTCACTAAAGAGGCACAGAATCGTGGGGGATGTAGGAAATCTCAGACCTCACCTGGTTCTTACTTTCCACCCAAGGCAAGGATTTCTTAACATTTTCCCCGGAAGGAGCTTTTACTCTCGTTATCTATCTTCTGGTCCTCCTCATCACCACTTTTTTGTCATTGTCATCATCCTTATGACCATCACCGACATGTTCACCTTTTGTGCAGCTACAGTCTCACAGCTTGTAAGTCAGAGGCAAGACATGAACCCAGAACTTCCTTGGCCACTGTGATGCTTTGCCTTGTACTTCTTAGACTGGGAAACTCTTTCCTTCAAAGATGATACATCCTTTGTTCTATCAATGTAACAGACAGAAAGTTCTTTAATTAGTATATAAAGGGACCAATCACTTGAATGACCCTAGTTCCTCTCTGTGGATGAAATTTCAATTTCTCATGTATACTAAAAATTCTCTTTAGATATTTGACAATGATGTTCTGTAGGGCCTATTTTTTTTTAAATTTTGTGATTATTTTAACCCCTCTTTCCTGAGCCACACCCAGATCCATCTCATCCTTGGGGAAAACATGCTAACACAAAGTATAAACTCTCCTCCAAGATGGGGTCTGAATTGCCAGCATAGTGGGAGTTGCCTGATGATGGCTTATCTGAGCAGTGTTTGCAATGATGACGTGGAAAAACTCTTGATGGTAGAGTCTGTGGGGGTGAAAGGGTGAACAGTCACGTCATGCAGTATGGGCTCACAGATAAAGATGGGGAGACAGGCAGTACCTGGAGAGCAATCCTCTTCATAAAATGTGAATATTGGTGAAGTAGTGTGTGGAGTGAATGGTCGTCCAACTCTCAGATCTCTTGGATCTAGTCTCATCTCTGCTGTGAACTTGCTGTGTGAATCGGCTAATTCACTTTCCTTCTCTGATTTTCAGATAGACCTTCTTAAAAATGAGAGAGAGATGTAATGATCTTCCTCTTGCTTCCTCTGTAAAACTTCTCTGAATTGAAGAATTCAGAGGGAATGTATAAAGCTACTGGCTTTAAGACAAACCAAATGTTGATTTTGCTTTGAGAAAGAGATAAAGGCCAGATGTGCAAATGATGAGCTGTTCTCCCCTATACATGTGGAAAATAGAAAGAACACCATGCAGTAAGTCTGCCTAAGTGTTTTAAATTTATTTAGAAATACGAGTTGTGATGTAAAAAAGGGGCATAGCCTCTTGAACGGCTAGATCTGAAAAGCAGCTAAAGAACATAACTGAACTTCATCCGTCATTAACTGGTTGGTGTTGTTGTTCAGTTGCTAAGTTGTGTCTGACTCTTTGTGACCCTGTGGACTGCAGCACACCAGGCTTCTCTGTCCTTCACTCTCTCCCTGAGTTTGCTCAAATTCAAATCCACTCTGTTGATAATGCCGTCCAACCATCTTGCCCTCTGCTTCCCCCTTCTCCTCCTGCCCTCAATCTTTCCCAGCATCAGAGTCTTCTCCAGTCAGTTGCCTTTACACATCAGGTGGCCAAAGTACTAGACCTTCAGCTTCGGCATCAGTCCTTCCAATGAATATTCAGGGTTCGTTTCCTTTAGGATTGACTTGTTTGATCTCCTTGCTGTCCAAGGGACTCTCAAGAGTCTTCTCTAGTATCAGAATTTGAAATCATCATGCTTTGGCAGTCAGCTTTCTTTATGGTCCAACTCTCACATCCACATATGATTACTGGGAAAACCACAGCTTGACTATACAGATTTTTGTTGGCAATGTGATATCTATGCTTTTTAACATGCTGTCTAGGTTTATCTGTCTACTTTGGCTGCCTGATGTGAAGATCTGACTCAGTGGAAAAGACCCTGATGCTGGGAAGATTGAAGGCAGGA
This sequence comes from Bison bison bison, assembly GCF_000754665.1. NCBI lineage: Eukaryota > Metazoa > Chordata > Mammalia > Artiodactyla > Bovidae > Bison > Bison bison. The sequence goes on from NW_011494874.1 coordinate 5,006,089, forward strand.
GGAGAAGGGGATGACAGAGGATGAGATGGTTGGATGGCAACACCGACTGGATGGACGTGAGTTTGAGTGAGCTCTGGGAATTGGTGATGGACAGGGAACTTGGCGTGCTGCAGTCCATGGGATTGCAAAGAGTTGGACAGAACTAAGTGACTGAACTAGGTTTGTCATAACTTTTTTTCCAAGGAGCAAGCATCTTTTGATTTCATGGCTGCACCCTCCCTGCACAGTGAATTACCTGATACAGTGTCATTTTGATAACAATTTGAATTTTAAAGGAAATTTCATTGAGTTGGTCAGAATGGTAGGCAATGAACTAGCTGTTCAGGGCAGTGAACCTCCTCCCAGATACCTGTTCAGTCTCTTCCACTTGGAGAAGCAAGGTTGAGGTCAGTATAAGCTCACATTTACCACACTGGAGTTAAACTTTCACCAGACCATTGGCTTATATTTTAAGACCGATTATTAACATATAGGGTTCATAGTAAAGTAAGTGCTTGTTATATGAACTTAATACTGAAGCGATCACAGCTAATTTATCAGATATTCTTTAAAGAAATTGCAGATTATATTTTATTATTTACATAACAATCTGATCATGTTCAGCTTCAAACTGCATGAAATATGAAGCTCTCTGGAATGGAAATGATACAGTAGCTATCTGGATCTACATCTTACTTACACCACCTTTGATACTTTGCAGAATAAACTGAAGCGTTCATAAAACCATATAATACATTTAATAGTTTTTCTCTTAGTCACAACATCAACCAAAAATGGCCAGACTGGTTTCTGCACACCGGGGTTGGATGGCTGAGTGTAAAACTTGTGCCCTAGGGTGTGTAGGTGATGTTCATTCTGGGGACCTTGATCGCCTTTCCAAGGAAGAGGCAGGCACCCTCCCTTTCCCACTGCTTATCTTGAGGTTTGATGAGAGGTACGTGTGATGACTGACCAGGAAATATAGACTATGTACAGTAAGAATATGTTGTGGTCAAAGAGGATGAGCAGTGGTTTTGAGAGTAAGTTCCACATTGAAAGTCACAAGGGCGAATCTTTGGATTTTGTTCCAGTCTGGTTTTGCAATAGGATCAAACCTGCTTATTATGAGGAAATCATGTATTCAAGAAGAGTAGAATCAGAGATTAACTTACTCAGTAATTGTTAGTAATTCTAAGCAATATGAAGAGATGTGTGAATTCATACGTATATAACATATTTACTTACATAAAACATGCCTCTAGTAAGATTTATGTATATTAGACACACGTATAGGTTTGTTTATATCTGTTATGTGGTAACAACTATAATACCAATTTCTCTCAAGATGACAGCTTTTCGGCCCCATTTAAAAATTATTTATTTATTTTTAATTGGAGGATAATTGCTTTACAATATTGTGATGGTTTTTGCCATACATCAAAGTGAATCAGCCATAGATAGGTATACGTATATCCTCTCCCTCTTGAACACACTCCCACCTCCCTCCTCACCCCATCGCTCCAGGGTGTCACAGGGCATGGGCTTTGGGTGCCCTGCTCCATACAGCAAACTCCCACTGGCTGTCTATTTAATGTGTGGCGATGTCTATATTTCGATTGTATTCTCTCAAATTATACCCCCCTCTCCTTCCCTCACTATGTCCAAAATTCTGTTCTTGATATCTGTGTCTCCTTTGCTGCCCTGCATGTAGTATCGTCACTACTATCTTTCTAGATTCCATATATACGCATTAATATATGATATTTGTCTTTCTCTTTCTGACTTACTTCACTCTGTATAATAGGCTCTAGGTTCATCCACCTTATTAGAACAGACTCAAATGTCTTCCTTTTTCTAGCTGAGTGATATTCCATTGTGTGTATGTACCACAGCTTCCACAAATTCAGCACAAATATCAAGTACATTTTAACTATTCTTTACGGATACAGGAGTACAGTGAAAGTGAAAGTCGCTCAGTTGTGTCTGACTCTTTGCAACCCCATGGGCTGTCCATGGAATTCTCCAGGCCAGAATAGTGGAGTGGGTAGCCTTTCCCTTCTTCAGGGGATCTTCCCAACCCAGGGATCAAACCCAGGTCTCCCACACTGGAGGCAGATTCTTTACTAGCTGAGCCACAAAGGAAGCCCATGCTGCTGCTGCTGCTAAGTCGCTTCAGTCGTGTCCGACTCTGTGCGACCCCATAGACGGAAGCCCACAAGGCTCCCCCGTCCCTGGGGTTCTCCAGGCAAGAACACTGGAGTGGGTTGCCATTTCCTTCTCCAGTGCATGAAAGTGAAAAGTGAAAGGGAAGTCGCTCAGTCGTGTCCGACTCTTAGCGACCCCATGGACTACAGCCTACCAGGCTCCTCCATCCATGGGATTTTCCAGGCAAGAGTACTGGAGTGGGGTGCCATTGCCTTCTCCGAAGGAAGCCCATACATGAGTATAAAACCTAAGAAACTAAGTAAAACAAAAAGTTTTAAAATGCATGATTCTCTAACTAAAATGAGGGACTTCCCTAGCAGTCCAGTGGTTAAGATTTTGCCTTCCAACGCAAGCAGTGCTGGTTCAACTCCCGGCTGGGGAGGTAAGATCCCACATGCCTCAGGACCAAAAAGTCAAAACATAAAACAGAAGCAATATTGCATCAAATTCAATAAAAACTTTAAACATGGTTCACACAGAAACATCTTAAAAGAAAGGAAAAAAAAAAAAAAAAAAACCTAAAATGAGCCATGAAGGAAAACCAGCCAGCTAAAGCCCCTCCACACTCCCACCAGCCATGAAGTAGCCTGGAGTGAGGCCACTCTGTTTCAAGGTCGGGCTGGGCCACGTACCAGCTGTGTCACCTTGGACAGGGGCCTTGTCTCTCGGAGGTTCTGGATCCCCTTACTCTGTAACGGGCCACAGATTCAATGTCTAGCAGCACCGTGCTGAGGATTACGGGAGACTGGGCGTGTGAGGCAGTGTGACACGGTGGCTGGGGGCTGAGACGATCGAGTCTTCTCCACATCTCGGTCGAGTAACTCGGCGTTAGTAACAGTGAGCTCTTGGGGCCTTGGTTTCCTCATCTGTAAAGTAGGGATGTTGGGGGCCATCCTCATGGGTCCCAGAAGCTCCCTGGGTTCATTTAGGTGAGCGGCTTTGCACTGTGTCAGCCACATAGACTGCTGAGTCATGCAGAACTGGGAGCACCATGTTCTCATCAGCTGCCTGGGGCTCACAGGAGCCTTCAAATCCCTTCTCGGACTTGGATAAAGAGGTCAGGAGAAGGACAGAGGGAGGGCGATTGCTCATCTCCTCCCAGCCCCTTAACAAAGCTCTCAGAGCTGCACAGTCTCTGTGAAGGTCCCCGCTATCTTTCTCTGCAGCGGCTCCTGCCTTCTCGCCTTGACAGGTGGACATCATTATCTCTTTCTGGACAGTTAAATTACCGAAGGAAAAAAAATTCACCCTGAAGCCATCAATTTTACTTTTGATGCTTCTCCTCGGGTTGAAGCTTTCTTCCAAAGTCACTTTTAAAAAATAACTTTACAAAAAGTATAAAAACCCCTTTAAGTGGAGGTTTTATGCAACAGACAATGTTCCCTATTTGAATGATTTCTTTTGAGCCTGGATAGCATTTCTGTTGCCCACCATCCAATAAAACATTAATCACAGAAATATTGAGCTTTAGAGAACGCCTTCAAATCTCCAGTGCGTCTATGTCAAGCACTTAGGGGAATGGATGTGTTATAAATCTGGAGAGGAAGGCAGCTACGAAGTTCACTGCTTTCCGCATCCACAATTCGAAGGCAGAGGGTTGGGGAGCTCGTTCTTACTCTGAACAGTGTGTTCCTTGGAGCAGGGAGAAGACGCACAAAGGGAAAGAGGAGCCTGTGTTCTGATTTTTATCCTGACACGATGCTCAGGAGGGCCACGTGCCCCTCTGTGAGCTGGCGTCTCCTAGTCTTGGATCAAGTTCTGTTCAGCTCTCTGATCTTTGGCGGACATCCAGCACCTCGTTTCACCCCCGTGAGACCCCTGTCATCACAGGTCAGTGGGAGGACTGGATGAACTAAGGATATTATGATGTTCACATAAGTTCACCTTATATGAGAGCTCACTGTATTCTGGACATGACGCCGATTGCTTTATACACATAATCCTGTTCCATCCAAGTTTCATCCTACATGTGGGGCATTATAACATTTCTCATATTAAAAAAAAATACTTATTTAAGTTTTGTTGGCAGTGTGGGGTGGGGTAGGGGGAGGGCTTTCCTGGTGGCTCAGACAGTAAAGAATCTGCTTGCAATGCAGGAGACCTGGGTGTGATCCTTGGGTCCGGGAAGGTCCCCTGGAGAAGGGAATGGCTACCCACTCCAGTATCCTTGCCTGGGGAATTTCATGGACAGAGAAGTCTGGTGGGCTACAGTCCATGTGATCACAATGAGTCAGACACAACTGGCGACTAACACACTTATTTATTTGGCTGTGCCAGGTCTTAGCTGATGCACACAGGGTCGTCAATCTTCCTTGCACGTGGGATCTTTTAATTGTGGCATTTGAACACTTAGTTGTGGCATGTGGGATCTAGCTCCCTGGCCAGGGATAGAACCTGGCCCCCCTGCATTGGGAGCGTGTAGACTTAGTGACTGGAGAACAAGGAAAGAGACAGACCCTTCCCATAATGCAGCAAAGATTAAATTTGTTCAAGATCCTACAGCTTATAAATGTGGACTCTAGATGTCCACACTTCTTATCATACTCAGGCATTGCCTGTCTCTATATGAGGTCTGCAGATGGATGCCCCAGGCCTGGTGTGTAGGAGAGGCTAGCCCCTTGCCTTCATTTGGCCGTTTGTGGATAACATCTGTTTGAGGGTTCTTTTTCCTGGCAGGAAGCCCACAGGTGTGGGAAGTCAAAGATACTCGATCGTTAATGCCCTTGGAAGAGCGAAGCTGAGCCCTAGGGGCCGTGCACCCCTCAACCCGCAGTGGATGGCAAGAGGGCACATCAGTAAACCAGCTCCCTAGCCTCTGGTTTGTGCATGGGTGGATTCCAGGAGTGTGGGGCATTGTCTCCTGGAGTCTGGTGGGCGTGAGCCCACTGATTTCCACGGGAGCCTTGTCCGGGCAGCCCACTCCTCTGTGGCTGCCTTCCCTTCCCCGTTTCATGTCCGCCTCTTCTACCTGTGCTTCCTGCAATCCTAAATAAACTCCCTGTTTGGTGACCCTTGTGTCAAGTTCTGCTTCTGCAAGAATCCAAACCAAGCCTGAGATTCCAGAGGGCTCTGGCAGGTCTCACTGATCTCGGATGCCCTGGCCATTGGCACACGCATGCGTGCATGCTCAGTCTCTCAATCGTGCCTGACTCTTTGCAACCCTTTGAACTGTAGTCCCCCAGGCTCCTCTGTCCATGGGATTTCCCAGGCAAGAATACTGGAGTGGGTTGCCATTTCCTTCTCCGGGGATCTCAACCCATGGATGGAACCCACGTTTCCTGTGTCTCTAGCATTGCAGGTGAAATTCTTTACCCACTGAGCCATCGGGGAAGCCTGGGCCATTGGCACATTGCCTGGCAAAATGTAGGCACACATCCAGTGCTTCTTGTGAAGGACAAGTGGCATAATGTAAGCAGGGGGTGCCCTAGGTCTTGGCTTAGACATGTTCTAACTGGGATTCTGGGCCAGTTCCATACCTCCTTGAAGCCTCAATTTACTCCTGGGGATGATAATCCTTGCAGGAATATATGACTTTGGATCAAATTCACAGGCAGCACTTGACACATGCTGGACGCTCAATGTACAGTGGCAGTGATGATGCTCTGCGGAAGGCTCTGGAACCCAGGCTCCCAGCACACCTGCCATGCTGACAAATCACAGACCCGTGACACAGGGGGTTCACAGCCTCAGAATGAACTACTGATAACACCTCTCCAAGGGCAGCCTGAGCTTTTGTGTGGCTTAAGCCAGGTGCTTCTACTGAATTAGGCCAGTCTTGCATACTACTATTTATAAAATAGATAACCAACAAGAATCTACTGTAAAGCACAGGGAACTCTGCTCAATATTTTGTAATAACCTGTAATGGAATGGAAAAGGAGAAGGCAATGGCACCCACTCCAGTACTCTTGCCTGGAAAATCCCATGGACAGAGGAGCCTGGTAGGCTGCAGTCCATGGGGTCACTAAGGGTCAGACATGACTGAGCAACTTCACTTTCACTTTTCACTTTCACGCATTGGAGAAGGAAATGGCAACCCACTCCAGTGTTCTTGCCTGGAGAATCCCAGGGACGGCGGAGCCTGGTGGGCTGCCGTCTATGGGGTCGCACAGAGTCGGACACGACTGAAGCGACTTAGCAGCAGCAGCAGCAGTAAGGGAAAAGAATCTGAAAAATTATATATACAGATATGTGTGTGTGATTCATATATATATACACATGCTAAAACTAAATCACTTTGAAACTAACACAGCATTGTGAATCAACTCTACTTCAATAAAAGGTGAATAAATAATTTTAAAACTTGAAAAAAATAATAAAAATAAAATAAATAAAACACACACACATTCACCCCAAATGAGGCTGACCTTGCTAGCAACTGCCCCCAAGGGAACATTACTGAAAAAAGGGGTGAAGGAGGGTGAGCAAGCGAAGAAGGAAACTTCTGAGTTACTCCCTGAGAAAAGGCAATGGGCTTCTTTTAGCTCAGGTTTGAGACTAGTCTGGAGATCAGCACCTTCGTTCTAAAGTCAATGGTTTAGACAAAAGGTGTTTGAGGATAAACAGATGTAAAGACCACGGTCTCCTCCCAGGACAAGGTTGTTGCTGTTCAGTTGCTAAGTCATGTCTGACTCTTTGCAAGGTCAAAGAGTGACCTTGCCAGGTCTTGATGGTCCAGTCTCCCAGCCTCCTCTCTGATAAAAACCCAAACCCTTCACACCACGCCCGGCCCCTAGTGCTGCCTGCTCAGGGCTCCTGTCCCTTGGCTCTTCACGGGTGCCCAGCAGGGTCCGGGTGCTGGGCCTTTGCCCTCAAGGCTCACCACCTGGAGTGCCCAGGTGCACCCCGTGAACTGCAGCCCACCAGGCTCCCCTGTCCTCCACTATCTCCCAGAATTTGCTCAAACTCATTCCACTGAGTCAATGATGCCATCCAACCATCTCATCCTCTGTTGCCCCCTTCTCCTCCTGTCCTCAATCTTCCTGAGCACTCTTTTCCAATGAGTCAGTTCTTCTCATCAGATGGCCAAAGTATGGGCGCTTCAGCATCAGTCCCCTAAGGAAGGCCCCTAAAAGTCTGACTGATGGATTGGTCACCCCTTCTTCTTCCGAGGCCTTTCTAAACTCTCCCTCTGCACCGCCTCTATGAAATGTGTCAGCAGACTTGTAAAGGCGACTTCTGAATCAGTGTCTGATGCAACGAGGAGTGTGAATTTTCTGAGCATAAGAAGCCGAGCCGGCTGGACTCCATTCCAGCATTTCAGTCTGTTTTGTCCAAAACTTGGAATTCTTCTGAGAAGCAGCAGCAGGGGAGACACTTTGCACTCTCTTAACCTTACGAGAATCGCATTGGGAAAGCCTCAGTGGACATCCAGGTTATTATTATCATTATTATTTGGAGTAAAGGCCTGGGCCATGCTGGCTGCCTCCAGGGAAATTAAACTCTCAGGATGTCTTTGTGTTTCTGGATTGGGAGGTGTGGCCAAGCATATGAATTTAAGCCATCCTAATCATGGCTGTGGGGGTTCCTAGGTGGTGCCACAGTGGTAAAGAACCCACCTGCCAATGCAGGAGACGTAAGAGACTCGGAATCAATCCTTGGGTCAGAAAGATCCCCAGGAGGAGGGCATAGCAACCCACTCCAGTGCTCTTGCCTGGAGAGTCCCAGCGACTGAGGAGCCTGGTGGGTTACTCTCCATGGGGTCACACAGAGTTGGACACAACTAACGCGACTTTTCACACAGCACGCACACCATGGCTGCATGTGGGACACAGTGGAAGTGTGTGCTGGATGTTAGTATCAGGGCTTCAGGGGCCTACACGGGATAAGCCTGTCTCCCAGAAGGAAGGGCTGCTTGCAATCCTGTTAGCTCCATCTCTACTGTTAGCGACAAGAGGGCTGGGAGATGTGGGTTTGGGGAAAGACGCTGGGAGGGACACCAGCACTGGCCGTAGGTCCTCTGTGGTCCCAGCAGGTGAGTCAAGGGATGCAGTGGGTACTCAGTCTTCACAGTAGCCCATGAAGCTCTCCCTTCAGTGAAATAACGACATACATGGTCTTTCAGGCTTGGCTCTGCTTGGTTTCTGAGCCTTTTCTTCCCTGAGGGAGTGAACTGCAAAAATCTAAGTTAAATCTGGTCATTCTTTGCTTTTAACTCTCCCTCCTCAGAGAAGTCAAAGTCCTCACCTCGGTGTTTCCAAGATCTTGATGGTCCAGTCTCCCTGCTTCCTCTCGGATAAAAACCCAAACCCTTCACACCACACGCTGCCCCCAGCGCTGCCTGCTCGGGGTCCCCAGCCCCTGGTTCTTCACGGGCGCCTAGCACGGTCCAGCCGCTGGGCCTTTGCCCTCGCCGCTTACCACCCGGAGTGCCCAGGCGCACTGCCCAGGGCTTACAGTGTCATTCATCTCCCTGGTTCCCTGTGTGAGCTCCTCAGAGAGGCCTGCCGAGCTGGGCTTGTCTGAAGCAAAAGCCCCCGAACCTCTCTAAGCCCTAAAACGGCTACAGTTGTCTTCAGTACCTGGCTTTGTTATATGATGGTCTGGTTTTGATTATTGTCTGGGTCCCTCACTCTCTCTCTCTCTGAAAGTAGGGCCTCTATGTATCTTGCTGGCCAAAGAGCCTGACACCTAGAACACTGCCCTGCACCCAGAGGGCCTCAGAAGTGCTGGGTGAGCCAGTGAATGCGACTGCCCCCTAGTCCTTGTCACTTACAGCTTTGAGGCTCATCGCTTTGTATTACTCTCAAGCCTTCGGGTTTGTGGCTCCCTGTGTCAGCAATGGTCAAACACCAGCTCAGTGCAAGCAGGGACCCGGGGAAGGGAGGGACGGTGGGAGAAGGGGTGTGCTGTTAAGATTTGCACACGGAGAAAAGTATGACCTCGATCGTGATGGTTCCCATTGGCCTTCAAGTGCTGTTGCAATCTCCAGAAGGATCCTTTTGGCTTAAAATACATTTGGGGCATTATGACATTTATTGAACTCTATATTAAGAATATCTATATGAAAACAAATAGGAAGTTGATAGACTTACCTTCTTTGAGTTTTAGCAGGTATCTGTGATCTTCACGTGAGAAAGATGGATTGAATTCAAATACTTATTGCCTGGTCTTTAGGAAAGGTGATGGATTGATGGAGATGGGTGTTGTATTATCTTGCATGTGAGTTTTCAAGGGGAAAAAAAAAAAAAAAGAACTTTTAATGATTCTAAGACTCCAGGCAGGCTTACAACTCATTTAAGGAGACGTGTCTGGGAAAAAGTGGCCCCTTGTCCCTCACTGGCCTTCCCGGATCCAGCCTGGAGAAAGGCAGGGGATCTGAGTCCTGGAAGATTCCAGACAGGGATTCAAACACTGTCCTTGCATGACACATCTCCTGTCTCCTGCGGAGGAGACATTGTCTAAGTGCTTCTTAGCTGGAGAAACAGAGGCTTTGGTGGGCGGAGTCACGTACCCTATCGCATCATCGTAAAACGTCACCACTTAAAAAGTACCCAGCATATGACTCTGAACTTCTCTGTGTTTGGACCTAAGTACACACCGTGGTCTTCTCATTCGAGGGATGAAAACAGTCTGGTCTAGCCCATCTGGGGCTTCTTGCCTGTGTGAGTATATTTTTGTGTTTCAGTGGAAACAGACACAGCAGCAAAGCTTTGTTGCTGGAGAAGAAGATGCGTGGCTTCTGAGCTCTCAAGGGAAATAAATATTAGCCTCCTTCTCAGGCCCAAGCCGTGGACAGGGACCCCTCACTGGGCCCCCTGAGTGCTCAGAGATACACGTCCATCAGACAGGGTATGCTTTCACTTAGGCTGGCCGGCTGACCCCGGAGCTGTCCATACGACCCTGAAGTCTGCCTGAAGCGTGTCGGGAGAGTGCCCTGTCTACGCCTTCACAAGAGCCAGAAGCCGTGTGGCCATTTGTTGTGTGTGTGTTGCTCACTTGTGTCCGACTCTTTGCAGTCCTTTAGACTGTGGCCCGCCAGGCTCCTCTGTCCATGGGATTTCCCAGGCAAGAATAATGGAGTGGGTTGCCATTTCCTTTTCCAGGGGATCTTCCTGACCTAAGGATTAAACCCAAATCTCCTGTGTCTCCTTCACTGCAGGCAGATTTTTTACCTGCTGAGCCATTAGGGAAGCCCCAAGGTCATTCATTTATAATCAAATTAGCGTCCCCATCCTTAGAGAGTTAAAACGTCTTATTAAAGAAGAAAAGACTCATTCATCGTTCATTCGTCCATTCTTTTATTCTCTAGGAATTATCTGGCATGCATTCTTTTCTTCTGGTCTGTCTTGTGTTCTGGGGTGAAACAGAGAGGAACCCACCGGGGTCTTCGAGAAGCTCAGGGTTTAATGTGTACCTCAGACTCAGACAACTTTAAGACAGCCAGAAAGTATTGTGAAAGAGGCAATGAATCCAGGCTGGCTGCGTAGAGGAAGGTGCCTGACTCAGCACCAAGAGGCAGTGAGTTATGGAAAGCTTCTCTGAGCCAGGAAGCTTGGGCTGAAACTGGATCTTTGACTTGAGATTCTCCCAAAGGAGAAAAGAAGGAAGAAGGGTTTGGGTGGAAGGGATGGTGTGAGCAAGTCCGAGAGTTGGTGATGGACAGGGAAGCCTAGTGTGCTGCAGTCCATGGGGTTGCAAAGAGTTGGACACGACTGAGCCACTGAACTGAACTGACTGTGAGCAGGACTGTGAGCTGTCTGAAAGGATGCACAGTAGTGTCAGCTCTGGCTGGAGCTCTGGGGCAGGGAATACGACTTGAAAGACGGCAATCCCCCGCCCCCGCCAGGATGACCTGGGTCTCTGTCCTGCGTCTGTTGCTAAGGGGCTGGGCACACCCGGCAAGGGAGGAACAATGAAGGCTGTGAGCTGGTCTCTGGGGGCCCCACCAGGGCAGGATTCAGGGGCTCTAATGCTACGAACAGCTGGGTGCCAGGTGGCCAGGGACCGCGGCCCCTGCGTTCCTGGGTAAATTCAGAACAGCTGAGCATCCTTGGCCCTTTCCTCATGGCATGTTGTCCACACAGGCCTCCTTTTGGCAGAAAAAATCAACTTTAATTCTTGGGAGCCCTGGGGATTTGGGGCCATCCAGAAAGCCTGCCCCTTCCTCCCCCAACCCCCAATCATTCATTATCCACTGCAGAAACTTCTAGTTATCAGTCATTGAGCACAGGTTTGGGGGAGAGATAGAACCATGGAGAATATCAGTGATCTGATACGACTGGGCTCTTAGAAGAGTTACCGGCCCACGGATGTTAGTTAATTAGGAAATCCAGGCCTGCCATTCAAAGATGGCTGATAAACAGACCCCAAGAATGATTATCTCTTCAACCAACCGAGCAGTGGGCCGCCTCCCTGCCAAGCCCTCCGGCCCCCTGGGAAGGAGAGCAGTTTCTCTGCCCGATAGTCTAAGGCAAACGGGCCCCAGGCCAGCCTGGATGGAGCTGGGTCTGCTTGGACTGAAATCATTTTTTCAGTCTCCTTTCACCTCCCCACAGCCTCACTTTGCTCATCTGTCAAATGGGAGCCGATAACAGATCTCCACCCATGGTAATGAATGAGGTCATGGGCTGAAAGAGATTGGCCACCAATGGAATCAGTAGGCAAACTGGGGAGATTTAAGCAGCACTGAAGGGTGATGTTAGAGCATCTTCCCCTCATTCTTTCCTCCTTGGGTTCCTTGTACCCTTTAACTACCTGGGGCTTCCAAGAGGATCATGGAAAAAATCCCAGTCTTGTCACTTGATGGAGATTCATTCATCCGCATCTCCACAAGCAGGGCACACCTGCTTTGGAACTTGGAGTCTTGCAGCCCAAAGCCAATACATGTTGGATTCCAACTATTCCATTTTCCATCCAGATCTGGGAGTGAGTCAGGCTGCACACTCTCTAGTCTCTTTTTCCATAAAGGTGTCATTTTTTTCCAGTTGCTAAGTCATGTCTGACTCTTTGCGACCCCAAGGACTACAGCACCCCAAGCTCTCTTGTCCTCTACTATCTGCCAGACTTTGCCCAAATTAATGTCCATGGAACTGGTGATGCCATCCAGCCATTTCATCTTCTGTTGCCCGCTTCTCCTGCCCTCAATCTTTCCTAGCATCAGGGTCTTTTTAAATGAGTCAGCTCTTCCTATCAGGTGGCCAAAGTATTGGAGTTTCAGCTTCAGCATCAATCTTTCCAAAGAATATTCAGGACTGATTTCCTTTAGGATGGACTGGTTGGATCTCCTTGCAGTCCAAGAGACTCTCAAGAGTCTTCTTCAGCACCATAATTTGAAAGCACCAGTTCTTCAGTGCTCAGACTTCCTTATGGTCCAACTCTCACAACTGTACATGACCACTGGAAAAGCCATAGTTTTAACTGGACAGACCTTTGTTGGCAAAGTGATGTCTCTGCTCATTAATACACTACCTAAGTTTGTCATAGTTTTCCTTCCAAGGAGCAAGTGTCTTCTAATTTCATGGCTGCAGTCACCAACCAGGTGTAGAGCAAAGGAAATGGAGAAGATAAATATAGAAATAGGGAGAAACTGAGGAGTGGGTGAGAAGCATTTTGAGACTCAGGGAAACTTGTGACTTCAGTATTGAGGGGGAAAGAAGAACCAAGGCCTAAAACTGGTTGAGCAAAAATGTGTATTTTTCAGTCTTTCTAGAAACATCCCAAAGATTAAATGCTAGTAGCTCCAAGGAAAATTGACATAAATGGTGATGGAAGTTTCATGTTTTCCTTTTTAGGTTTTAAATTTTCTTTCTATTTTTAAAAAAATCCATTTTATTTCCTACAGAATTGAATGAGCAGTCACCATTTCTTCTAACTCTCAGGGACAGCATTCCTTACCTGGGGAGACGGCTCTGCCTTTTTGTCCCTCCTCTGCTATCAGCGGACGCAGGCTTGATGGAAGGTGGCCGGTCAGTCCCTGGAAGGGACTTCCCTCCTGCTCAAGACAAGATTGGAAGCCACTGTCCTGGAACCATCTCCTCTGAGGTGTAGGGCTTGGGCCTCCTCCACATGAGGGACTCTGCTGGCCAGAGCTCAGGAGGCCTTGCCACCCCTGCCTGCCCCACAGGGCATGTTGCAGCTGAGGACACTCGGGCTCAGAAGCAGCCACTTTCGCAGTGGCCTTGAGCTAGTGAGTGATAGAGCTGGATCCAAAGCCAGATCTGCTGTGCAACCCCATAGAATGCAGCACCCCAAGCTCTCTTGCCCTCTACTATCTCCCAGACTTTGCCCAAGTTCATGTCCATGACCAGGAAGCTCTTTGGAGTCTGAGAGCTCACTGTCCTACCCCCATGGATTCCCATCATCTCTTTCCCATGGTGTTCCAGGCCTCAACCTCCTTGTTGCTTACCCAACAGCTCTGTTCCATGTTGCCCAAGCAGGTTTAACTTTCTCCAGACCTGGGCGGTCTGTACAGGCTTCTCTTTCCCTGCTTTGCAGGTTGCAATCTCTGCCTTCCAGAATCTTCTGCCACTCTGAAATCCAGACATAGCTCCTGGCTTTCCACCCAGACACGGAACAATCTCTCTGACCTCAGCCTCCTTATACCATGTGGTCTAGTGAAAATAACTTTAATGTTTTTATTTTAATTTTTAGAACGAGTGTCTCTCAAGAGGGTTGCTTTACTTTCCTCCTTTAAACTTTTGGAGGGCGAGAATACATTTCTCCAGCCTGCTCTGACTCTCTGGCTAGCCATAGAAACCCTCGTTAGGACCCACTGTGTTTCCTCAGGCTCCTCTTCTTTCTCATGGATTCTCCCAGCCTGGAGCCAATTTACTTTCCCAGAGAACCTGTTCTTTCGCTTGGAGTCTCACACAAGCCAAGACGCTCCCTTGAACATCTGACTAGCCATAAGTTGAAAGGAGCATCCTGCAATTCGAAGGGGGCCCTCGCCCTTTCAACACGTTCCCATCCTAACACTTGTGGTTGTTTCTTATCCCCCTTAGACTGTCAACTCATTGGTCTCGACGTTTCCAGCACCTGGTCTGCTTCCTGGCACAAAGTAGGCCTTCAGGATGTCTTTGCCGGTTGCACAAATGAGTAAGAACTGGGAATGTTGAGAGCATGTTTGTCGAACTACAGAGTTCTAAGCACACACTTCAGAAATCCGCTGATGACCCAGGGAGCTTGGGGACTTACCATCACCACTGAACAAAGGAAAACAGCAATAGTTCAGCAACTTGCCAAAAGAAAAATCCTAGTGACTGCTGGGGATGGCCTGCCACCCGGGCCTTCTTCTGGGGCAAAGAGGATGAAGGTGATAGCAGATCACACCAATCCAGCCCCTCTCTGCTTCCCTCCTCCTCGCAGTGGCCCTCTTGCTGGGGACACGAATGTCATACCAACACATGGCCAAGACAATGGCTGGTTTTTCTGGACCTCCTCTGTTGTGGTCTGGTTTTCCCCTCTCTCGAGCCCTCCATGGGAAAGCACATCCAGGCTGGAGCAGTGAGAGAGAAGGATTCCATTCTCATCCGCCCCTTTCCATACAACGCTTGACACTCGGACCAGATGGGAGAGCTTCCCTCCAGCCAGGCTCGACTCACGAGGCCACACGGGGTGTTTCGGGCAGATGTTGGCCCCGGGCCACCCATGGCCGCCCTGACGGGCCCCCACTCATCTGGCCCAGCTGTGCAGGAGCTTTAGAACTAATCCACAAGAATGTCCCTTTCAGATCCGATTGGCTGCCTGTGACATCATAGGAATCTGGGAGAAGGGATTTTTATTGCATATCCTGTTATATATGTCTTTGATTAATAAACATTGGGCAATCAAATTAATTATGTCATCATCAATGCAGATTTGTTGGCAAAATATTTTGAAAACGTGAAGTTCAGTCAAGTAAGGCTTGATTAGAGTGGTGACCTTCTCATTGTATAAATGACACCAAGAGCTAACAGGAAAGATTTTGTCTAAATGAGGGTTCAAACTCAAGTTTTCTGATCCAGCCCAGGGGTCTTACCTTTATTTACTTCACTACCTGGAAGATCATTCAGGGAGACGATGAGCGTTTTCTCACTTATTATCAAATCTGAGGCAGTTCTTCTCCAGGGTATGTCTGTAAGATGGTATGTATACATGTATGTATGTGTTTACAGAAGACAGACATGTATATTCAGCAAGAAGCTTTCTGGTTACAGTATAAGGATACTGTATTTGTTTCTTAGGGCTGCAGTAACACATTATCATCATGAGAATGGCTTAAACAGCAGGAATTTGTTGTCTCAGAGCTCTGGAGTCTCGAAGTCCAAGATGAAGGTTTGAGCAGTACTGGTCTCTGCTTAGGGCTGCAAGTGAGAAGCGCTATCCCGTGTCTGTCTCCTAGCTTTGTGGCCCACTGGCACTCTGGTGTTCCTTGGCTTATAGAAACATCATCCTAATTTCTGCCTCTGTCTTCACATAGTATTCTCACATAGTATGTGTGCATATCAGTGTCCAGTTCCTTCCTTGGCCCTGTTTTTAAAAATTTTTATTGGATTAAAGTTGACTTATAACGTGTCAGTTTCAGGTGTTATTGGGATCAACATATAAAGTTTTTCCCTTTTCATGAGGACCCCAGTCATATTTGACTAGGACCCACCTTAATGACTTTATGGAGAAGGAAATGGCAACCCACTCCAGTATTCTTGCCTGGAAAATCCCATGGACAGAAGAGCCTGGGAGGCTACAGTCCATGGGGTTGCAAAGAGTCGGACATGACTGAGCGACTTCACTTAATAACTTTATCATAACTAATTATTTTGCAAAAGATCCTATTTCCAAAACAGATGACTGGGGCTTGGGACTTCAATATGAATTTGGGAGGTACAATTCAACCCTTACATGATGCTTTGAAAAGGAGACTGCATGATATAGTAAACAGAATATTATCTAGGACATTCACCTGGGCCAAGTCAGTTTTCCCTCACTGAACACGAATTTCTTCACCTTTAAAATGCACTTAGCAGAAGTAATTGTTGTTACTTACTCGCTAAGTCATGTCCAACCTTTTGTGACCCCATGGACAGTAGTCTGCCAGGCCCCTCTGTCCACGGGACCTCCCAAGCAAGAGTACTGGAGTGACCTGCCATTTGTTTCTCCAGAGGATTTTTCTGACCCAGGGATCGAACCCCGTTTTCTGGTTGCAGGCAGATTCTTTACCACTGATCCACCAAAGGGAGCTGTTAGTGATTTTTAGATGAAGAGGATACATATTTCTTTGGTGATCTAGCAACATGGCAGGTTGAGGACCAGAGAGGTCAATGCCTTGACTGAATTCACACAGAGAGAAGCTGGCAAAGTCTGGAGGGCTTGAGCTCTCTGCTGTCTAGTTAGCTCTTTCTACTTTGTCAGGTGGCCTTTTCATCATATACACATATATGTGTGTGTGTGTGTATAAAAGAAATACTTTGGTGTACACATATTCTGCACGCTGAAGTATTTCTTCCTTCTACATATAGGCAGACATAGCGTAAAGGAAAAGTCCCCTTTAAATGTGGGAGGTCTGAGCCAGAAAGTCAAATCTGCCTCCACTTATGTGTGTGGGTTTAGGTGTTGGTAAGCTTTTTATTAAACATGCGTGATTTAGTGCCTGTTGCAGTCCAAGAACTTTATTTAGCTTATGAACTTGGAAATGGTAAACACGAACAGCAGTGTCCCCCAAAGCACTATCTAGCTATGAGCTGTTTGTAAGAGACACATCTAAAAAGAAATTGATGCTAGATGTTTGTCAGTGAAAGAATGCAAAAAGAAGTATCTGACAAATGCTAAATAAAAATATTCTAAAGGAATGTCAGAAAAATAAATTTTAAGTCAAACTGGCATCAAAGATTTGCAAGTTGTAACATAATAAGAGGAGCAGTTTATCAGAATATATAATAATCATGAAATTTAATGCAACTAACAACATGAGTATAATCCATACAAAACTGAGATTTATAGAGTTGTAAGGAGAAATTGGCAAATTCATCATTGGAGATATTTTGGTAGCCCTCTTTTTAAACTGTTATGAAATGAAGATTAAAAACTTAATAAAGATGTAAAAAATTTGAATAGCATACTGAAAAGCTTAAGCTATAATAAGATCCTAAAAAACATAGAGAATACCCTTTTTAAAAGAATATCCATGTATTGTCACAAACATTGACCAATATCTGGAACAGAAATTTCAACCAATACCAAAAATTATATCAAATAGACCATTATTTCTAAAAACATTTCAAGAAATTCAGAGATTCATTAAATAATAACATCTTTCAGGCCCACCATATATTTAGACACTAAAAAAGAAAAAAAAGGACTACTCAATAGTTTATGGAACAAATAAGAAAAAATAATGCAAGTAAAAAAAATTTAAACTAAATAATAACAAAGTCATTATCCATAAGGATGTCAGGTGTGATTGTAGTTTTAGATGGGAATTTGTAACTTTAAAGTTATATATTAAGAAATGTTAAATTCTAAAAAATTTGTTGAATTGGCCACTTAACTCAATAAATTAGATCAAGCACAACAGAGTAAATCCAAAGGAAATAGAAGCAAAGATATAATAAAACGTAAGAGCAGATATTAGAGAAATAATAAGAATTGATGAAATCAAAGCTAATTCTTTAAAAGATTATTGAAACAGAAAAACCTCTGGTTAGATTAACTGGGGCTTCCCAGATGGGTCAGTGGTTCAGAAGATCTGAAGAAGAAAATGGCAACCCATTCCAGTATTCTTGCCTGGAAAAAATCCCATGGACAGAGAAGACTGGCAGGCTGTAGTCCATGCGGTTAAAAAGAGTCAGACATGACTGAGCGATTGAGCACAATGACAAGATGAAATGAGGAGGAACAAAGAAGTCACACACAAAAATATTAGGAACAAAGAAGATTAATAACAGATAAAGTGGAGATTATATGAATAGCTTTGTTATAGTGAGTGTGATGGTTTTATATGAAATGGATAATAATTGAAATAATATGAATTACTAGAATTGAAATAAAAGAAATAAAATATCTGAATAAACCAATTACAGTTACAAAATAAACTTGCTGGCATATAGATTACATCTATGTGTGTTTCCTAGACATTGAATGTGAATTATTTTAAAAATAAATTTTATCAAACTATCAGGGAACAAATAAACTACGTTTTTTACAAATAGCTTCTGAATAAAGGAAAGAAAAGGAGCCATCCAAGTTATTATATAATATTAGTACTAGGTGGATTTCAAAATCAGAGGACAGAACATGAAGGGAAAATTTATAGCTCACTCCTACTGAGATGTAGGCAAAAAATCATAAATGTAATATTAGCAAGCCAAATTGGTTGTGTTTTAAAATACTGCATTCTGGATTTACCTCAGAAGTGTAAGATGTGCTTAAAATCATAATGTTTATTAATATAGATCACAGTATCAAAAATTGGACTTCCCCGGTGGATCAGTGGTAAAGAATTTGCCTGCCAGGCAGGAAATGCAGTTTCGATCCCTGGGTCAGGAAGATCCTCTGGAAAAGGAAAGGCAATCCACTCCAATATTCTTGCCTGGGAAATCCCATGGACAGAGGAGCCTGGCGGGCTACAGTCTGTGAGATCTCAGAGAGTTGGATGCGGCTTAATGACTAACAACAACATCAACAACTTAAAGGAAAGAAAATATATATGTAATCATCTCAATCGATGCATAAAAACAATTTGATGAAATTCAGTACACATTAATCATAAACTTTTGTTAAGTGAATAAGAAAAACTTATGAGAAGAGTGTCTATTATCAATATAGACCCAAGAAAGCCTCAATAAATTTAAAAGGATTTAAATAATACAATAAAATAATGCAGTTACCTAACCATACCAAAATTAAACCATTAATTAGTAATATATCTGCTAAGTCACTTCAGTAGTGTCCGACTCTGTGCGACCCCACAGAGGGCAGCCCACCAGGCTCCCCCGTCCCTGGGATTCTCCAGGCAAGAACACTGGAGTGGGTTGCCATTTCCTTCTCCAATGCATGAAAGTGAAACGTGAAAGTGAATTCACTCAGTCGTGTCCGACTCTTAGCGACCCCATGGACTCCAGCCTACCAGGCTCCTCTGTCCATGGGATTTTCCAGGCAAGAGTACTGGAGTGGGGTGCCATTGCCTTCTCCGAGTAATATATCTAGAAAACCCTAAAATGCTGGTAAACTACTTCTAAGTAACTATTCAGAGAAAAAAGTGCAGTAGAACTAGCAAATGCTATAAATGAAATGAAAATAAAAGCACAATACATGGAAATGTGTGGGATGCTCTTAGAGAGAAATGTGTAGGAGTAAATACTTGTAGTAAAAAATGAATATCTCAAATTGATGATCCAATCTTCTACAAAAGAAACTTAAAAGAGAAAAAAACAGCAAATA
>NW_011494874.1:5025727-5040832 GCF_000754665.1 Bison bison bison
AAAAAAAAAAAAAAAAAAAAAGAACAGGAACCAGGGACATGGAATGTAGATATACAATAGAAAGAAATCAATGAAGCCAAAATCTGGTTCTTTGAAAAGATTAATTAAAGTGATTAATCTCCAGACAAGCTGATCAAGATAAAGCAGAAAAAAGACACAAAATTACTCTAAATAAGAATTAAAGAGATGACATACCAAATGATGATAAAAATATTAAAAGAGCAATCATAAAATATTTTGAACAACTTTTTGATACAAGAAAATCAGCAACTTAGGCAAAACGGGCAAGGTCATTGAAAGACACAAAGCACCAAACTAGTGAAGATGATAGCCTGAAATTTTTGTTTTCTATTATATAGATCAAGTTTGCAGTTAAAATCCACTGCTCCCCTTCCCTCCCCCCCAAAAATGTTTATACTTGGGGTAAGCCTTGTCCCAGGCTCTGGAGAAAACCATTAAAGAAAAAAATTCCCATACACAAATAAACCCCAAACAAATAAACACAAATAAGTGAAGTGAAGTCGCTCAGTTATGTCCGACTCTTTGCGTTCCCATGGACGGAGGAGCCTGCTCAGGCTCCTCCGTCCATGGGATTTTCCAGGCAGGAGTACAGGGGTGGGTTGCCATTTCCTTCTCCAGGGAATCTTCCTGACCCAGGGATTGAACCCAGGTCTCCCGCATTGTAGACAGACGCTTTACTGTCTGAGCCACCAGGGAAGCCCTAAACACAAATAAACCCTAAACAAAACAAACATAGGCTTTCCAGGCGGCCTATGTAAAGAATCCATCTGCCAAGGCAGGAGATGGGAGTTTGATCTCTGGATCGAGAAGATCTCCTGGAGAAGGAAATGGCAACCCACTCCAGTATTCTTGCCTGGGAAATCCCGTGGTCCATGACTTCAAAAAGAGTTGGAGACGGCTAAGCAACTAAATGGCAACAACAGTAAAATAAATATAAAACAACAATGACTCTTGGCCATTATGTATTTTACCGATGAATTCTATGAAATATTTAAAGAAGACCTCTAACCAACTCTTGTAAACTATATGAGAGGAGAGCCTACTTCTCAACTTATTTTATGAATCTTGCCGTTATTCTCAAACTAGAAAATTTTATCACAGCCAAAGAAAACTACAGAGTGATATCCCTCAAGGACACAGAGGTAAAATTTCATAAGAATTTTTTATCAACTCCAACACCACAAACACAGACACATACATAAAGTCACAACGCAATAATCAGAGGGGTTTATCGTAGTAGTGTGATTTCAACTACCATTCTAATATCAGTATAATTCACTACAATAATAGGCTAAAAAAAGAAAAATCATTGCAATAGGTGCAGAAATATATTTCCTAAATTTAGCACCTGTTCATGACAAGACAGCAAAATGAAATAAACAAACTCTGCAAGCTAGAAATGCAGAGTGCAACTTGATAAAGAGAATCTAGGAAAATCTCAAGCCGTCATGATACTTAATGGCAAGAGACTAAATTCTTACCTCTAAAGATAAGAAACAAGGCACAGATGTCCACTCGCCACTTGTATGTTATCCAACTTGTGCAAGCGGACAAGAGAAAAGACATAAAGACATCCAAATTGGAAAAGAAGTAAAACTATCCTTATTCAGAAATGTGACTATTTAAGTAGAAAATTCAAAGAAAAATGTAAAAGAAATTTTATACCACATAAATGAATTTAGCAAAGCCCCAAGAAAGAAAGTCAGAATAAAAAAATCAAATTTATTTCTTATATTAGCAATGGACAATTAAAAAATACAATTTAAATAAACCACACCATTTACCAGAACATCAAAAATATGATACACAAAAGGAAAAATTTAACAGAATATTTGCATGATCTGTACACTAGACATACAAAACATTACTCAGCTGAGTTAAATCCAAATAAATGAAAAGATAAAGTATGTTATAGATTAGAAGATTCAATAACACTCAGTTCAACATTTTAAAATTCAACTGTAGATTCAGAAAAGTCTCAATCAAAATCACAGCAGGAATTTTTATTTTAAATTGGCAAGATGATTCTAAAATTTAGGTGGAAATGCTAAGTATTTAAAACAGTTTGAGGGTAATTATTAATACAGTACTTGAACTGAAGCTTACTGTAAAGCTACAGTAATCATGACATTGTGTTATTGGTGTAAAGATAGACATAATAGATAAATGGAAAAGAATGGAAAATGAACAAATACATCTTCAATATATGGTCAATTGAATTTCAACAAAGCTGGAAACTAATTCAAAGGGAAAAAATAGTCTTTTCAACAAATGATACTTGAATAATTGGACATCCAGATGGAAAACAATGAAACTCAACCCTTATCTCACACTATATAAACAATTAATTAGGAATGAACCGTACACCTAAATATAAAAGCCACTAAAACTGTAAAAGTTCTAGATAAAAAAGGTAGAAAGAATAGTTGTGACCTTGAGCTAGGCAAAAATTTCTTAGGACACCAGAAACATAAATCTTAAAAAAAAAAAAAAAGAATGAAACTTTACAGAAATTAAAGCCCTTTCTTTGATAAGACAGAAAAATGAAAAGGCAAGCTATGAACTGGGAGAAAATATTTGCAAAATATTTACCCGATTACAGGCATATATTCAGAATATACAAAGAACTCCCACAAGTTGACAATAAAATAAAACCTAACTTTTAAAATTGTGAGTGTAAGAGTAGATTTTACCAATGAAGATATAGGAATCTCAATAAATACATTAAAAATTACTCAAAGTCATTTGTCTTTAAGGAAAACTAAATTAAAACTACAATTTAAAAAACCAAGGGATTGAAAGCAAATAAATATGAGAGAATTTGGGGGATGATGGAAATATTCTGTTTCAAGATTGTGACTACATTTTTGTTGTTCAGTCTGGGAGAATATAATTGCAACACACTTACCCATTCAGTTGGTAAAGATTCTGCCTGCAGTGCAGGAGACCTGGGTTTGATCCCTGAGTCAGGAAGATCCCTTGGAGAAGGGAAAGGCTACCCACTCCAGTATTCTTGCCTGGAGAATATCATGGACAGAGGATCCTGGTGGGCTACAGTCCAGGGAGTCGCAAGAGTTGGACATAACTGAGTGACTCAACCACCATCCCTACGCCTATCCAGGTTTAGTACATTGAAATCAGATTATGCATTTCCCCCTACAATATAATAAAAGAGAAAAGGCAAAGCAGGAGAAAAGCAGGCAGAGATAAATACAGCATGTCATAGAGGAGAAAACTCCAGTGGGTAGTGAACACATATCTCACTACGGATCAAGGAAATTAAAACAACGCTGAACCTCATTTCATTCCCTATGATGGAGTGGTTAAACTTTGAAAGATGGCAATTTTAACACCCCGTACCCTCTTTTAGGAGAAACAAAGTTTGTTATTCCTGGTTCCAAATGGGAAGTATAAATTATTTCTCTGGCTTCCTGACGGGTATAGCCCTGAAAAGACCTGAGTATGAACAATGACATGTTCCTCCAAAATTCTGCTGGGGACTTTGAGGCCTGAGTCTTACACGACTTTACCAGTCATGTAGATATAAATACAGACGCAGATATAAATACAATTTGTTTATTATCTGTCTTTTCCTCCAAAGTGTAAGGCCTATGAGGAAAAATATTCAATGGCATTCAGTGCTCTGTTCACAGTGCCTGAAAAACAAGAGACTAAATCAAACACTAGAATGAAGAAGGAGTTAGCAGCAGCAGTGAGCACTGGCAACGTGACAGTGAGCAGACTGGGATCCATGTCCAGGGATGCGTCCCAGCAGAGTGGCATTCCCAGGGCAGTGGCGTCAGCACTGACGCATGGACAGGATGATTGGCACATGTCAGCAGTGCCAGCAATGGTGCCATGACAGAGTGACGTGCCGAACTTAATGGTGTTGGCAGTGGTGGCCATGCTCATGGCCTGTACAGTCCAGAAGCAGCAGCAGGGTAACTGATCACACTTCCTTTGATAAGATGGTGACTGATTTTCGCCGCTTGACCTGCCGCTCCAGCTACTCTTTTCTTGAAGTTTCTTCAAACTCTCTATTTCTTTTAGCAACCCCACAATATCCTTTCCATTAAGTCATCTTCTGCTTGATTAAATGAGACTCAATTTGCAACCAAGACCCTTGACAATTGTAGATGCATAGCTGTTAAAACAGTTGAACCAGATCTGTGTGTATCAACATAGGCAAATCTTAAAGCAATTGTGAGTAATAACAGAATGTTGTTTTTGTTGTTCAGTTGTTAAGTCATGTTTGACTCTTTGTGACCCCATGGATTGCAGCACGCCAGGCTCCACTGTCCTCTAAGATCTCCCAGAGTTTGCTCAGATTCATGTCCATTGAGTCGGTAATGCTATCTAACCATCTCATCCTCTGCTGCACCCTTCTCCTTTGACCTGCAATCTTTCCCAGCATCAGGGTCTTTTCCAATGAGTCAGCTCTTCACGTCAGGTGGCCAAAGTATAGGA
This sequence comes from Bison bison bison, assembly GCF_000754665.1. Classification (NCBI taxonomy): domain Eukaryota; kingdom Metazoa; phylum Chordata; class Mammalia; order Artiodactyla; family Bovidae; genus Bison; species Bison bison. The sequence continues at coordinate 5,030,216 of NW_011494874.1, forward strand.
GCTTCAGCTTCAGCATCAGTCCTTCCAGTGAATGTTCAGGGTTGACTTCCTTTAGGATGCGCTGGTTGGATCTCCTTGCGATCCAAGGGACTCTCAAGACTTCTTCAGCACCACAGTTCGAAAGCATTACAGTAAGATATATACAGTATAATACCACTCATGTAATTTTTAAGTACACATCAAACAGTGCCATTTATTATTCATCAATAAAAGGCATGCACTATGGGTGTTAACAGCATGGATGGGAAGGATACACAACAACTTCAGAATGCTAATGACCACTTGGGTAAAAAAGAGAGGGATGAGACATTTACAAAAGTGAACTCAACTTTATGTCTGACGTGTTAGTCAAGAAATCTGAACGGATGTGGTGGTAAACTGGTTCATTTGCTACATTGCCCGTGTTAGGCACACGGGCATTTGTGAACTTAATGCCTTTACTTCTATGTATACTCAAATACTTTATCAAAAATGCATAGACACATTTTGTCCCTCCCTGCCTCCCTCACTTCCTATGGTGACCCCAAGACACCGCCTCAGAGCCCAGGGATTTCCCAGAGCTGAGCTTTGAATCTAATGCTCAAGATTAAGACTTATCTTCTTCTTTGGAAAATGTGATCATTGTGGTTATAGCCAGCTCTTTGTCAAAATAATCAAGTGTTTCATTAAAATGTTAAATGATGCTTAGTGATAGATAATTTACCCCCCTAAATGGGATTAAGGATATAATAAAATAGAATTGAATCTTTAATGTATAGTTTAAAAGTTGTTTCACTGAAGCAATATAAAGAGTTCCTTTAAATGTTATTAAATAATAGAATACAATGAATCTTTAATTTACTGTTTAAGTAGTTGTTACATTCTTGAAATAAAAAAGGACAGCCTTTGTATCTTATCATTTTTTAATGATTCTTCAGCAAAGACTACCTGACAATTAAGGTTTTATATACATAATGAGAAAGAGAGAGAGACAGATTGAGAGAGATTCATTGTGCCATGCATTTGAAAATTTACTTATGCCCTTGCAAGAGCATTCCTGCTACAAAATACATTCTGATGCTTCTTCAAAAGTCTGAGGGTTTTCGTGGGATTACTAAAATCAAAGCCCTATGTAGTGTTCATCCTCGTATTTTCAAAACACTCAAAACTTGTTACACTTTTCTCCTCTTTTAAAATTCAAAGAGCTTCCACCTAGATTTGGAGGCCAGGAATTATGCCAAACTTGTAATGAAAGACTGATTCTCAGACAGCAGTGTCCAACAATGGTCTCACGTCGTTTCAGGGACGAGAAAGGACTAAGATTCAGGTTCGCTGATGGCTTTTTTATTGGGAGGAATAATGTTCACTTAGTGACATTGACTTGGCCCAGACCCCAGCCCATGACCTCCAGATTATTAGGATGACTTTGGAGCTTAATTAAACAAACATTTAAGGAATATTTTGTATATGAAGGATTCTATGTTAGGCATTAGAAAACCGAAGAGAAATATAATGCTGTCCCTATGCTCACAGTGTAATGGGTAAAACAAACACATAGAGAACTGTGAGTGAAATTGGAAAAGCTTGTGTAAGACGTAAATGCAAGGAATTGTGGGAAGCTCACCCAGCCTGGAAAAACAAAAATGCTCTCAAGGAAAAAAGTGATGCATGAGTTCAGTTCAGTTCAGTTCAGTCACGTCCGACTCTTTGCGACCCCATAAATCGCAGCACTCCTGGCCTCCCTGTCCATCACCAACTCCCAGAGTTCACCCAGACTCACGTCCGTCGAGTCAGTGATGCCATCCAGCCATCTCATCCTCTGTCGTCCCCTTCTCCTCCTGCCCCCAATCCCTCCCAGCATCAGTCTTTTCCAATGAGTCAACTCTTCGCATGAGGTGGCCAAAGTACCGGAGTTTCAGCTTTAGCATCATTCCCTCCAAAGAAATCCCAGGGCTGATCTCCTTCAGAATGGACTGGTTGGATCTCCTTGCAGTCCAAGGGACTCTCAAGAGTCTTCTCCAACACCACAGTTCAAAAGCATCAATTCTTTGGCACTCAGCTTTCTTCACAGTCCAACTCTCACATCCATACATGACCACAGGAAAAACCATAGCCTTGACTAGATGAACCTTTGTTGGCAAAGTAATGTCTCTGCTTTTGAATATGCTTTCTATGTTATCAAATGAGTAGATGTTCCCCGAGATGAGAGGACAATACAGGACGTGAGAAGGAACAATGTAAGCTAAGGTGTAAAATTGCATGGTGTGTGGTGACACAGACAAAGATGGCCACAGGACTGGAAAAGGCCAGTTTTCATTCCAATCCCAAAGAAGGGCAATGCCAAAGAATGTTCAAACTACCATATAATTGGGCTAATTTCACATGCTAGCAAGATATGCTAAAAATCCTTGAATCTAGGCTTCAGCAGTACAGTAACTGAGAAATTCCAGATATACAAGCTGAGTCCCAAGACACAAAGGAAAGTGAAGTGATAGTGAAAGTCATGTAGTCGTGTCCAACTCTTTGCAGCCCCATGGACTGTAACCTGCCGGGCTCCTCTGTCCATGGGGGTTCTCTAGGCAAGAATACTGGAGTGGGTTGCCTTTCCCTTCTCCAGGGGATCTTCCCCTGGTGATTGAACCCAGGGCTCCTGCATTGCAGGTGAATTCTTTACCATCTGAGCCACCAGGAAAGCTCAGACACAAAGGAACCTGAGAATGCATTGTGAACATTTGTTGGATCATGGAGAAAGCAAGGGAATTCCAGAAAAACATCTACTTCTGCTTCATTGACTACACTAAAGCCTTTGATTGTGTGGATCACAACAAATTCTTAAATGAAAATATCAAACCACCTTACCTATCTCCTGAGAAACCTGTATACAGGTTAAAGCAACATTTGGAATTGGACATGGAACAACAGACTGATTCAAAATTGGGAAAGGAAAATGACAAGGCTGTATACAGTCACTTTGCTTATTTAACTTATATGCAGACTATACCATGTGAAGTGCCCACCTGGATGAATCACAAGCTGGAATTAAGACTGCTGGGAGAAATATCAACAACCTCAGGCGGTTAGATATGCAGGTGATACCACTCTAATGGCAGAAAATGAAGAGAAACTAAAGATCCTCTTGATGAGGGTGAAAGAGGAGAGTGGAAAAGCTGGCTTGAGACTCAACATTAAAAACAATCTAAGATCATGGCATCTGGTACCATCACTTCAAGGTAAATAGAAGGGGAAAAAGTGGAAGTAATGACAAATTTAATTTTCTTGGGCTCTAGTATCACTGCAGATAGTGACTGCAGCCATGAAATTAGAAGATACTTGCTACTTGGAAGGAAAGCTATGATAAATCAAAAGCAGAGATACATTTTGCAAACAAAAGTCTGTATAGTCAAAGCTATATTTTTTCTAGTAGTCACGTATGCATATGAGAGTTAAACCATAAAGAAAGCTGAGTGCTGAAGAATTGATTTTTTCAAGTTGTGGCACTGGAGAAGACTCCTGAGAGTCCCTTCAGTTCAGTTCAGTCGCTCAGTCATGTCCAACTCTTTGCAACCCCATGGACTGCAGCATGCCAGGTTTCCTGTTCATCACCAATTCCTGGAGCTTGGTCAAACTCATGCCTGTCGAGTGAGTGATGCCATCCAACCATCTCATCCTCTGTCCTCCTCCTCCTGCCTTCAGTCTTTCCCAGCATCAAGGTCTTTTCTAATGAGTCAGTTCTTCACATCAGGTGGCCAAAGAACTGGAGCTCCAGTTTCAGTATCAATCTTTCCAATGAATATTCAGGATTGATTTCCTTTTGGGTTGACTGGTTTGATCTCCTTGCAGTCCAAGGGTCCCTCAAGAGTCTTCTCCAATACCACAATCCCTTAGATGATAAGATCCATCAATACAAGTGATGGATATTATAGAATGGTGAAAAGGAAAATGAAAGCAATTTCTTTAAAAATCAATTGACATTATATCTTAAAGTTGAGTTTTCACAGAACCTATAGCCCTAGTAATTCTAAGCATCGTCTTGAAAGAAATTCTCATGTACACACAGTGGGAAACATATGCAAACATGTCATAGCCTTACTGATCACAACTGTAAAAGTTTAGGAGCAACAACATTGCCTACTAGTGTGACACTCAAAGGACGAAGCATGTTATATTCAAAAAATGGAATACTAGGCAGCAGTCAAAAATAATGAACCATAATGATGCACAACTAAAGGCTGAATATTAGCAATATGACATTACATGGAAACAGTCTAAAATACACTGGGCAGCAGGATGCTCTTTTTATAGAGTTTAAAACCAGCAAATTTAAAGTGCTTTTTAGGAATATTCATAGATGCTATAAATCCATGAAAAAAGAAAGCAAGTCAATGATAAGCTGAGAGCTGAGGACACTGATCACCATGAGCGAGAGGAGGCATGGCCTGGAATCAGAGTGGTAGCATAGGGTTATATGTAGTCAAGGACTTAGCTTTCATTTTTGTGCTGCAGGCTATTAACAATATCTGTACAGTGAATTAAATAAATGAAAATGTGTCATGAACTGAAATTATAATTATTCCAGTTATGGGTACCTGAGGCCAGTAAAAAAGAAGGAAGGAAGGAAAAAAGAAGTGGGGGAGGGGGAGAAGGAGGGAAGGAGAAAGGAAAGAATGAAGGCGGAATAAGGGAAGGGAAGGAGAAGGGTAACCCCAGAAGAACTTTCTGAGACAGGTAGCTGGCAGGCAATGAAAGTTCTGTTCCTCAAGCAATTAAAAATTTTCTTTCTAGCTATTATTATGTTCCCATGTCATAATAATTAGTGAACATGTAATATGTTCAGGCGATGTGCCAAATGCTTTGCATCTTTTATCTCTGTGAATTCTGCCTATGAAACCACTCCCTCTGTGAAACTCCCAGTGATGGGACTTTGTCCCCATTTCTCAGTCGAGAAAACTAAGGCTCACAGAGGTTGTGACTTGCCTGTGGGCACTTTCCAACACACAGAGTGTCTTATACAACATCAATTATTTTCCTTGCTTGGCCTCTGAGACACCACCCTCTGTGGTTTCCAAGTCTCCTCCGTGGCTGCTTCTCCTCAGTCTCGTGTTTGACTGCTTCTTTGCCTTCTGCCTTCCACTTGTTCACATGTCCTCAGCCCCCATCGTCATACCTGCATAGACGTTCTAGGTCATTTCATCAAATCTCATGGCAGTTAGCGCCATCCACACCTGGATGGGGATGTTCATCTAACTGCCTTCTCAACACCCTGCCCAGTTGCCTAGGGATCTCCCAGACTTAACAAAGTCAAAGCTGGATTTGATCTCCCTCTCGTACCTGCTCCAACCCATCTTCTCTGCTTGGCAACGGCGTCAGCATTTATCCCATTGCTCAGCCCCAAGCCTGGTTGTGCTCTTTCTTCCCGTCTTTTCCTTATGGCCAAATGGCCCATCCAAGAGCAAACCTGTCACTGCTTTTCTTTATTATTAGTAGTAGTAACTTTAAGTTTTAATTTATTATAATTATATTTTGTTGGAATATAATTGCTTGACAATGTTGTGTTAGTCTCTGCTGTACAATGAAGTGAATCAGCTATATGTATACATGTATCCCCTCCCTCTTGGACCTCCTTCCCACCTGCTTCCCATCCCAGCCCTCTACGTCATCACAGAGCACCAAGCTGAACTTCCTGTGCTTTATAGCAGCTTCCCACTAGCTATTTATTTCACACATGGTAGTATATATATATATCAGAGAAGGCAATGGCACCCCACTCCAGTACTCTTGCCTGGAAAATCCCATGGATGGAGGAGCCTGGTAGGCTGCAGTCCATGGGGTCACGAAGAGTCGGACACGACTGAGCGACTTCACTTTCACTTTTCACTTTCATGCATTGGAGAAGGAAATGGCAAGCCACTCCAGTGTTCTTGCCTGGAGAATCCCAGGGACGGGGGAGCCTGGTGGGCTGCCGTCTATGGGGTCGCATAGAGTCGGACATGACTGAAGCGACTTAACAGCAGCAGCAGCGGTATATATATGTCAGTGCTATTCTCCCAAGTCGTTCCATCCACACCTTTGTCCCCTGTGAGCATATGTTCATTCTTTTTGTCTGTATCTCTAGTCCTGCCTTGGGAATAGGTTCATCTGTACCATTCTTATAGATTCCACATAAATGTTTTAGCATATGATATTTGTTTTTCTCTTTCTGACTTATTTCACTCTATATGACAGACTCTAGGTCCATCCATGTCTCTACAATGACCCTATTCCATTCCTTTTAGTGGCTGAATAATATTTCATTATATATATGCACCTCAAGGCTTTCCTCTCCAACTTCTTCTAAGTCAACCACTTCCTGGTTCCCTTCTGTGCTTCTGTAGGGAAACTGTCCCAGGGCTTCACCTGAATTATTGCAATCAATCTGCACCTGGACAATGATTTCCTTCCTGTTACATAAACTCAATAACCCCCCCACCCCTCTCTTCTGATCCTTTATTCTGACTCTCACTTGGAGATGCTTTCATGAACCCCCTTATCTAAAATATGCACACAATCCCACCATTCTCTAGTCCCTGCTTCTTCTTTATTATTTATGACTTTTCATAGCACTTGAAGCCAGAGTGTTTATTGCTTGCTGGCTAACTATGTTTCTCTCCCAGTGAAATGTAAGTTCCATCAGGGCAAGAAATGTATCTGTGGCATTCACTGTGGTACCTTTAGTAAATGACACAGTGTCCAGGGCCCTTTATTCCAGATTAGGAATAAAGGAATGACCAGCTTCATAAAAAGCAGGCCAGAAAGCTTTCCTTATTTCTTTCATTTTACAGGTGAGACACTGAGACGTGGGAAGTCTCAGTAACTTTGTGGCACAGTCATTAAGACAGAGAACCAAGACTCAGACACAAGCAACTAGACCCCTGCATTCCTGGACTTAATTACTCTGTTATATTTCTTCTTGAACTGATTAAGAAAGTGTCATCCCTGGAGGCCTATCTGGGGAGATCCATTTTAATGGCCAGAGGAGAACCATACACATCTTAAAATATTACTTCTGGCTTTATAGTTGCCTGCCAGGACCTGACCAAACTATTTGAAGTGTGTCTCCTTATGAATTCTTACCATTAATTTCCTTAGCAAACCCTTTATAAGGGTTTAAGAGAAATAATGAGAATAATCATATGAATTCTTTCTGATTTTGAAGACAAGACTTTAAATCAATCAGGTTGTTGCTGATTTGTCATTTCATCAGTGACTGTGAGATCTGTCACAAAGCTATTTAAAGAAATAGTGAGACAATATGAATGAGTCGACAGGTGTAGCAGATAGAGACATAATTAAAGGGCTGCTGCTGCTGCTGCTGCTGCTAAGTTGCTTCAGTCGTGTCCGACTCTGTGCGACCCCACAGAGGGCAGCCCACCAGGCTCCCCCGTCCCTGGGATTCTCCAGGCAAGAACACTGGAGTGGGTTGCCATTTCCTTCTCCAATGCATGAAAGTGAAAAGTGAAAGTGAAGTCACTCAGTCATGTCCGACTCCTAGCGACCCCATGGACTGCAGCCTACCAGGCTCCTCTGCCCATGGGATTTTCCAGGCAAGAGTACTGGAGTGGGGTTCCATTGCCTTCTCCAATTAAAGGACAGTGGACCTCAATTCCAAGAGGCAGCTAAGGTAGCTCTGATCATTATACTCTTTGATAAATATAAATGTGTCTTTTCTCTCTTTAAAAATAGTATGTTAACTTTTGAAAAAGTGGAAAAAAAACAAAAAAGTGTATAGATGATAAATGCAGTTTAACAGGAAGCACTGTCTCTTGAGTGTATATATTTATAAACTTTGCCACACTGACCTTAGCAGTATACTTGGGTTGGCCAAAATTCCCTTCTTACGAGACCTATGGAATGACCAAATGAGGTTTTTGGCCAGCCCGATAGTCTTGTGTCTTGTATTTCTCACTTCATGTCAATCCTAATCACTTTCATTTATGAGTTAAATACTCCTTGATAGTATAGTTTTTAATAGCTGCTTGATTTCTTGTAATAAAATGTCCCATCACTTTATTTACTCATTTACCCAGTTTTGTCAGTTGAGGAAGTTGCCCCTCTGTGTGTGAAGAACACTGCAAAGAACATCCTATACAAAAATCTTTTCTTGTACCTATGATAATTTCCTGTTACCAAAAGGTGGTTACAAGCAATTAAAAGGAGCCTTGCAGGAATGAAATCAGAGCTATTTAAAAACTTGGATCATTGGTGTGAAGCTATTTCTTCCTTTCACCTCATCGGGAAAAGGTGTTGAGTGTTCTATAAATGTTTGTCTTTTGCTATATATTTTCTAACTTGTCAACAAATTGCCTGCTAGCAGGGGAAAATCTAGTGGCAGTTTCAGGGTAAAACTCTGAATTTATGGATTGACACATTTATCCTTTAACACAGCATTTGTCTAATGGTCCATAAAGCAGTCCAGACATCAAGACCCTTTGTCTGTGACCAATTTTCATTGGTTCATAATCAAAGGAGAAAAACGAAGCCAAACAATACATAATCCTAGAGCCAAATGTGTTCTCCTTGTGGGAAGGGTGAAGATAGGAGGTGGTTGGCTGTGTGTTTATTAATGTCTAACTTGGCAAAATTAAAAAAAAAACAAACTTGTCAATCTTAGGGTAGTCTCAAAAACTTTTGATGAAACTTTACAAGCCTATGTCACAACTGACCTACATAGAATAAACAGGAAGTGATTCAATTGTGTTCTGCGCTGCTGGGGATTTTTGATGATGTTACACAGGAAGTATCAGCACAGTGTGTAACAGGGAATGCGGACTCAGTCTGGACCCCAGGCAGAAAGTGACTCTTACTCTGAAAGAGACTTTTGATGCCCCCTTTATCACCACAGCAACCAGAAGCTGTTGATGACAACAGAGGCTATAGGCAGAGCACATATGCAGGTTATAGGGAAACCTGTCAGATGAGGCATGGAATTGAAGCCACTTGTAAGTTAAAGAGTTAAACAGGCAGCTAGTGTTCTGCCAAGCATATTGGAAGGAAGCAGAACAAGTTAAATTTAAATTTAGTTTTGAGTATTTGCAGATGTAAGGACTAAGAACTCAGAAGTATGGGTCATGAAATAAGAAAACCCTGCCAGAATCCTAACACTGCGGGGTGCCAATGAGTGGGGTGGGGGAACAGAGAGCACACTTGAACTTGACCTTGAACCAGAACCCAGCAAAGAAAACACAATCAGAGATGTGTCAGATGAGGGTTCCTTGCAGCTATTTAGGGAGATCAGAGAAGAGGGTTACAAAACTCAGTCCAGCAGATAATAGTTGTTTATTTTTAGACCTAAGCTAATTGTGTAGGAAACTGAAGAGCCCTTAATTGTGAGGGTCAAGTGGTTCATTATTTATAATTGCTTTTAACATATGAGCCTTACGACAAACTACTGAAGATCCACAATCTCTGATCAGCAATACCCAAGTCCAAAAGATTCTGAAAACCACATTCCTCATAAAGTTTGTGGCCCACTCACTGACAGCAGATACTAACCTAAAGGAAAGTGAGGTTGTTTATAATCCCCGTTTGTGTGAATTTTCATCTTTTGTGGCAGAAGTATTCATGTATTTAATTATATGTTGTTGCCTCAGATCCTGCTGGGGCTGTTAAGTCATACCCATACCAGTTTCCTAAAATCTAAAAGAGTGTTGAATTACGAAGTCATCTGACCCAAAATTTTAACCTATGGATTTAATATTAACAAACAGATTCTATAGGCATGCCCTATATTCTATCAAATTCTAACAGACTTCAAGCAATTAAATATTCAAAAATATATAAATATATAAAATATATAAATACAAATATTGGAGTTTATTTATTTATTTTTATTTTTTTAATTTTTAAACTTTACATAATTGTATTAGTTTTGCCAAATATCAAAATGAATCCACCACAGGTATACATGTGTTCCCCATCCTGAACCCTCCTCCCTCCTCCCTCCCCATACCATCCCTCTGGGTCGTCCCAGTGCACTAGCCCCAAGCATCCAGTATCGTGCATCGAACCTGGACTGGCAACTCATTTCTTACATGATATTTTACATGTTTCAATGTCATTCTCCCAAATCTTCCCACCCTCTCCCTCTCCCACAGAGTCCATAAGACTGTTCTATACATCAGTGTCTCTTTTGCTGTCTCGTACCCAGGGTTATTGTTACCATCTTTCTAAATTCCATATATATGCATTAGTATACTGTATTGATGTTTTTCCTTCTGGCTTACTTCACTCTGTATAATAGGCTCCAGTTCCATCCACCTCATTAGAACTGATTCAAATGTATTCTTTTTAATGGCTGAGTAATACTCCCTTGTGTATATGTACCACGGCTTTCTTATCCATTCATCTGCTGATGGACATCTAGGTTGCTTCCATGTCCTGGCTATTATAAACAGTGCTGCGATGAACATTGGGGTACACGTGTCTCTTTCCCTTCTGGTTTCCTCAGTGTGTATGCCCAGCAGTGGGATTGCTGGATCATAAGGCAGTTCTATTTCCAGTTTTTTAAGGAATCTCCACACTGTTCTCCATAGTGGCTGTACTAGTTTGCATTCCCACCAACAGTGTAAGAGGGTTCCCTTTTCTCCACACCCTCTCCAGCAT
>NW_011494874.1:5040932-5041948 GCF_000754665.1 Bison bison bison
GACTGGTGTGAAATGGTACTTCATAGTGGTTTTGATTTGCATTTCTCTGATAATGAGTGATGTTGAGCATCTTTTCATGTATTTGTTAGCCATCTGTATGTCTTCTTTGGAGAAATGTCTGTTTAGTTCTTTGGCCCATTTTTTGATTGGGTCCTTTATTTTTCTGGAGTTGAGCTGTAGGAGTTGCTTGTATATTTTTGAGATTAGTTCTTTGTCAGTTGCTTCATTTGCTATTATTTTCTCCCATTCTGATGGCTGTCTTTTCACCTTGCTAATAGTTTCCTTTGATGTGCAGAAGCTTTTAAGGTTAATTAGGTCCCATTTGTTTATTTTTGATTTTATTTCCAATATTCTGGGATGTGGGTCATAGAGGATCCTGCTGTGATGTATGTCAGAGAGTGTTTTGCCTATGTTCTCCTCTAGGAATTTTATAGTTTCTGGTCTTACATTTAGATCTTTAATCCATTTTGAGTTTATTTTTGTGTATGGTGTTAGAAAGTGGTCTAGTTTCATTCTTTTACAAGTGGTTGACCAGATTTCCCAGCACCATTTGTTAAAGAGATTGTCTTTAATCCATTGTATATTCTTGCCTCCTTTGTCAAAGATAAGGTGTCCATATGTGCGTGGATTTATCTCTGGGCTTTCTATTTTATTCCATTGATCTATATTTCTGTCTTTGTGCCAGTACCATACTGTCTTGATAACTGTGGCTTTGTAGTAGAGCCTGAAGTCAGGTAGGTTGATTCCTCCAGTTCCATTCTTCTTTCTCAAGATCGCTTTGGCTATTCGAGGTTTTTTGTATTTCCATACAAATTTTGAAATTATTTGTTCTAGCTCTGTGAAGAATACTGTTGGTAGCTTGATAGGGATTGCATTGAATCTATAAATTGCTTTGGGTAGTATACTCATTTTCACTATATTGATTCTTCCAATCCATGAACATGGTATATTTCTCCATCTATTAGTGTCCTCTTTGATTTCTTTCACCAGTGTTTTATAGTTTTCTATATATAGGT
>NW_011494874.1:5042280-5042552 GCF_000754665.1 Bison bison bison
TAATGGTGAAAGTGGGCACCCTTGTCTTGTTCCTGACTTTAGAGGAAATGCTTTCAATTTTTCACCATAGAGGATAATGTTTGCTGTGGGTTTGTCATATATAGCTTTTATTATGTTGAGGTATGTTCCTTCTATTCCTGCTTTCTGGAGAGTTTTTATCATAAATGGATGTTGAATTTTGTCAAAGGCTTTCTCTGCATCTATTGAGATAATCATATGGTTTTTGTTTTTCAATTTGTTAATGTGGTGTATTACATTGATTAATTTGCGGA
>NW_011494874.1:5042652-5064731 GCF_000754665.1 Bison bison bison
GTATGATCTTTTTAATGTGTTGTTGGATTCTGATTGCTAGAATTTTGTTAAGGATTTTTGCATCTATGTTCATCAGTGATATTGGCCTGTAGTTTTCTTTTTTTGTGGGATCTTTGTCAGGTTTTGGTATTAGGGTGATGGTGGCCTCATAGAATGAGTTTGGAAGTTTACCTTCCTCTGCAATTTTTTGGAAGAGTTTGAGCAGGATAGGTGTTAGCTCTTCTCTAAATTTTTGGTAGACTTCAAGCAATTAAATATTCAAAAATATATAAATATATAAAATATATAGAAATATATAAATACAAATATTAGAGTTTAAATATAGATTTATTATATTACTCTTGTATCCTAATGGTCTCTGTCTTTATTCCAAAAAATCCCCATTTTGATTATTGCTATCTATTATCTCCAAACAAGTTTTTATGATAACATATGTGTTAATTTAAATACCCACACGCTCAGTCGTGTCTGACTCTATGTGCCCCCATGAACTGCAGCTGACCAGGCTCCTCTGTTCATGGGATTTTCCAGGCAAGAATACTGGAGTGGGTTGCCTTTTCCTCCTCCAGGGTATCTTATGGACCCAAGGATTGAAACTGAATCTCCTGCATCTCTTGCATTGGCAGGTGGATTCTTTACCACTGAGACACATGGGGAGCCCACTAAATACCTACAAGTATTTTGTTATTACATATATGCATGCATTTGCTTATATTAGAGTGGTGTTGTTCAGTTGCTCAGAGTCATGTCCAATTCTTTGCCACCCCATGGACTGTAGCACATCAGGCTTCACTGTCCTTCACCATCTCCCAGAGCTTGCTCAAACTCACATCCATTGAATCAGTGATGCCATCCAACCATCTCATCCTCTAATGTCCTCTTCTCTTCCTGCCTTCAATCTTTTCCAGCATCAAGGTCTTTTCCAATGAGTCAGCTCTTTGCATCAGGTGGTCAAAGTATTGGAGCTTCAGCTTCACCATCAGTCTTTCTAATGAATATTCAGTATTAATTTCCTTTAGGATTGATTGGTTTGATCTCCGTGCAGTCTAAGGGACTCTCAAGAGTCTTCTCCATACTATATGTTAGTATACTTGTTTACATTTATATTTTGCTATGACTCATGAATACAATTTTACATGTGGGATTCTTTACATGATTTTAAATATTATGAATAAAATCAATCTGCAATTGTTTTTTTGCTTTTTATAATGACTTATTTATGATAAAAAGCTTCTTTTTATGTGTTTACTGATTATTCATATAGCTAATTTGGTGAAATATCTGTTCAAATGTTTTTCATTAATTGTTTGGTTTCTTGTTGAAAGATAAGATTTCTTTATACATTAAGTTCCTTGTTAGACACATGATTTGCTAATATTTTCTTCTTGTCTGTGGCTTTTCATTTTTTTACAGTGTTTACCAAAGATCAAATGTTTTTAATTTTTATTGAGACATTTGTAAGTTTTTGTTTCATGGCTTGTGTTTTTTTGTTTAAGAAATCACTCTCTAAACCATTGTCATAAAGATTTTCTCCTAGGCTTTCTTCAAGATCCTTAACAGTTGCTGCTCTCATATTTCAGTCTATAATCCATATCAAGTTATTTTTTTATACACTGTAAGATGTGTTAATGTTCATTTTTTATTCAGATAGTCTGTTGTTCACATTGTTGCAAAGACTATCACTTTCTCATTAAATACTCTTAGTATCATTGGCAAAAAATAGTCATCTATGCGTGGGTCTATTTTTAGACTCAATCCTACTTAAATCATTTATATACAGATTTTTAGAGCAATATCACATGTCTTTATCATGGTATTTTTATGGTGTGTGTTAAATTGGGAAGTGTAATACTTTGCATGTTTTCTTTTTTTTCAAAATTATTTTGCTTATTCTAGGTTCTCTGTTTTGTCATATGAATTTAAAAATTGAGTCAGAAATTTCGTTTTACAAAGAAAATAAAACAAAATAAAACAGCCTGAAAAAATGTGTATTAGAATCTAGCATTAACTGCCTCATATTTATTTAGGTCACCTTTAATTTGTCTTTGCAATGTTTTATCATTTTCAGTGTTTTACTTCTGGTATATATTCACTATTTATTCCTTGTGTCTTGGTTTCTTCAAGCTACTGTAATGCAATGTCATTGTTTGGTTCAGTTCAGTTCAGTCGCTCAGTCGTGTCCGACTCTTTGCGACCCCATGAATCGCAGCACACCAGGCCTCCCTGTCCATAATGTCATTGACTGAGTGGCTTATAAACAACAGAAACTTGCTTCTCACAGTTTTGGGGGCTGGAAAGTCCAGGATCAAGTCACTGGGAGCTTGTGTGTCTGGTGAGGGCCCACTTCCTGGTCTATAGATGGTTCATAGTCTTCTTGCTGTGTCTTAACCTGACTGAAGCAGATGAAAGAGGTCTCGGGGGTTCCTTTTACAAGAACATTTAACTCCATAGCTTCCCTGGTGGCTCAGAGGTTAAAGCGTCTGCCTCCAATGTGGGAGACCTGGGTTCGATCCCTGGGTTGGGAAGATTCCCTGGAGAAGGAAATGGCAACCCACTCCAGTATTCTTGCCTGGAGAATCTCATGAACAGAGAAGCCTGCAGTCCACAGGGCCGCAAAGATTCGGACACGACAGAGCGACTTCACTTTCACTTAAGGACTCCACCCTCATGACCTAAGCACCTTCCCAAAACTCCACCTCTTAACACCAACACAGTGGCAGTTATGATTCCAATATATGAATGGGTGGGGGACATAAACATTCAGTTCACAATACTTCAGTTCAGTTCAGTTGCTCAGTCATGTGTCTGACTCTTTGTGACCCCATGGACTGCATCATGCCAGGCTTCCCTGTCCATCACCAACTCCAGAGCTTATTCAAACTCATGTCCGTTGGGTTGGTGATGCCATCCAACCATCTCATCCTCTGTCATCCCTTTTTCCTCCTGCCTTCAATCTTTCCCAGAATCAGGGTCACAATATTTACTATGCTGAAATAGATTGTTGTTGATCAGTCATGTCTGACTCTTTGAGATCCCATGGACTGCTGCAAGCCAGGTTTCCCTGTCATTCACCATCTCCTGGAGTTTGCTCAAACTCATGTCCATTGAGTCGGTGATGCCACTTGATTTATTAAATTTACTTTTTCTAGGTTTTATTTATTTTTAATTGAAGAATAATTGCTTTATAATATTGTGTATGTTTCTGCCACACCTCAACATGAATCAGCCACAGGTATACATATGTCCCCTCCTTCTTGAACCTCTCTCCCACCTCCCACCCTATCCCACCTCTTGCCTCACAGAGCCCAGGTTTGTGTACCCTGAGTCTTACAGCAAATTGCCACTGTAAGTTTACCTTTATATTGATCCTATATACCGTCATTTTCTACTGCAGGGGATCTTCCTGACCCAGGGATCCACAGTGTCACCAAGAGTCAGACACTGCTGAGCAACTGAGCATATACACTTATCCTGTCATACCACAAAATTTCACTTACTAGTTTTGGTGTTTTATATATTTTGAAACTCCCTTAAGATTTTCTAAGTATGCGATTATATCATCTATGATTGAAGTTTTATCTCATGCTTTCCAATTTGTATGCCTTTCCTTTTTTCCTTGTATTGCCTAATTGCACTGTTTAGGGTCTGAAGGATAAGGCTGAAGAGCAGTGGACAGAGAGGACCTCCACCTCCTGTTTCTGATTATAGTCAGAAAGTACGGAGACTTTCAGCTTTAAGACTGATGCTGTGTGTGTGCTAAGTCGCTTCAGTTGTGTCTGACTCTTTGCGACCCTGTGGACCACAGCCTGTCAGGGTCTTCTGTTCATGGGATTCTCCAGGTAAGAGTACTGGAGTGAATTGCCATTCCCTCGTCCTGGAGATTTTCCCAACCCAGGGATCAAACCAAGTCTCCTGCAGCTCTTGCATTGCAGGCAGATGTTTTACTGCTGCTACTAGGGGAAGCCCCAGAACTGATATTATCTTGTTTTTTTTTTTTTGTAGACACTCTCAATTAGGTTGAGGAAGTTTCCTTTAATTCCTAGTTTGCTGAGAGTTTTAATCATATTCGTGTTTTGGGTTTTGTTGAAGACCTTTCAATTTTGGGTACACTTGGGCAAGTTTCTTTTGGAAACATACCAGAAGTGAAATTTCAGGGTTGAAGAATACTGATGTGTTAAACTTTCTCCAACAGTGACAAAATTGTTTCCCAAATTTATTGCCTCAACTTCATTTCTCACCAACAGCACATAGAGTTCCCGTCTCTCTAGATTTTCACTATAACCAGGTATTATCAGACAGTGATGTGTTTCATAATCTGATAGGTGTGAAATAGCTTTTGGTTGCAGTTTTTATTTGTATATATCAGGTTATTAATAAGACTGAAAACATTTTGTCTATACTGAGCCCTACAATGTCCACTTGTGATTTTCCTTTTCAAATTTTCAGCTAATTTTCTGTTTTGTTTTTTTCTCCCTTCCTTCCCCCATCCCTCTCTTGTTCCTTTCTTCCTTCAATACATTTCTAGAAGTTCATTTTGTATTCTGAATACTTATCCTATATTAGCTCTATGCTTAACATCTTTTCTCAATTTGGCCTTACTTTTTCTTGTAGCCATGCATTCTTTTGTTATGCAGAAATGCTTGCCGATAACGGAGTTGAATTTTCCAGTCCATTCCATTGGCTTCGGTTTCTTATCCTCATTTAAAGAATCTTTCACTATCTTATACCATAAAGCCATTTTCTTAGGTGTTCTCCCAAAGCTTTAGCATTTTTCTATTTATATTGAAGCAGTTAGTATATCTAAATTTCTTTGAGCATATTATAAAGCAAGGCTCTGATATTTTATCTTTCACATGGATAAGAAATTGCCTCTGAATGAAGCCTTATTGTGTGATTCATTTTTTCCACACTACTTTTAATGGGACCCCTGTACCATGTCAGGTATGTATATTAGCATAGGTCAATTTTGAGTCTTTTGGCTTTAAGTTATTAGTTTATTTTGTTTCCCCTTCATAGACCACATAGTTTTAATTTACAGAAGTTTATAATACGTATGTCTTAGCATCTGGAAGGACAGGTTGTCAGTCTTATTTTCTTCTTAATTTTTATTGACCTTTTGTTCTTTCATGTTAATTTTATGATTCCAAGACAAATTTCCTGACTTAACCAAACAGTTTGTGTTGTAACTGCATTTGATTTATAGAATAACATAGGGAAAATTAGCATTGTTTTAATACTAATTCTAAGAACCTGACCATATTTTATTTGGGTCTTCTTCTCAGTCCTACAATGGCATTTTGGGGAATTGTCTTCATAGCCATATGGCATATCTTTTAATGAGATTATTACTATACCTAGTAGAAATTTTGTTTCTGTGAATGCAATGCTTTTCTATTGGGTTTTTCAGTAATTGATTATTATCAGTAAGTAAGAATGCAACTTTCTTGAATGTTGATCTTATATACAACAACTTTGTTTAATTAATTAAAAATTGTTTATAAACTTTTAATTATATTAATTTTATAAAGAACTTTATTGTTTTAAATAAATTCAAGTAAAGCTGTACATTTGTCTCTAAATGTTGATTTTACTTCATCACATAAGTTTTGATGTATGATTTATTTATAATGCATACCAAAAATACATAGATTAAAATAATTAAATGGTGATTCTCTTTCAGACTGTCATATTTTCAAGCATGTTAGGGGGAAGGGGAATTAACTTCTTTGTTGATTTTTAAAATGGAATTGCACCAGAGAGATCTTGGGATATGCTGTATTGATTCTTTGAAATATGCTGTAACCTAATATATATTAGTATGTATTCTTGTATATGCATATACATACAGGAATGGGCTTACCTGGTAGCTTGGCTGGAAAAGACTCCACCTGCAATGCAGGAGACTCCAGTCAGGAAGATCCCCTGGAGAAGGAATAGGCTCCTCCCTCCAGTATTCTTGCCTGGAGAATCCCATGGACAGAAGAGCCTGCCAGGCTTCTGTCCAGGGGGTCACAAAGAGTCAGACATGACTGAGCGACTAAGCACAGCACAGCACTTGTATATATACATTAATATATATCCTAACCTCTCTTCCTCTCTGTGTATAAATAACTTTGTACCTAATATGCATTAGCGTTCCATATAATTTGGAAAAGAACGGATCCTCTTTCATTCTACCTGTAGGAACAGGATCATTTGTTTGTGTGTATTTACATTTAATGCACACACATATAATATAAATTCCCATAAGAACACTCATTTAGACATATTACATTTTGTTTTAACCATATTCTTTCTCATTTGTGTTTCCTTGGTTTATTATTTTCTGATAGAAACACATCAAGTATTCTCTAATTTGGATTTTATATTTACTCCTTATAATCCTATCATTGAAATGTATTTTTATAGATATTTAAAGTGTGCTTTTTATAATCTCCTAGTTTCTCCTCTTTTCTCTTTAAATGAATTTAGTGCAGATTTCATTTCATCCCTGGTAATACTTAGCTCCTGTTGACTAGACTGTTAATTCCTTGAAGGTAAGCTTAGCTGATTCATCTCTGGGTCCTCAGTGACTGGGTCTAGGGCAGTGGCTGGGGAACAGGAAGTAATCACTGTGATCCGTTATCCATACGAGCAGCCTGCTAGGCTGATCTGAACTGCCTGGGATGAAATGACAGTCACAGCATCTGTAAGCATGTTTTCCTTCTGTGTTCTGTACTTTTCGTCTATCATTTATGAGCATGGCTCTATATTAGGAGTTGGCAAACTTTTTTCTGTCAAGGGTCAGATAGTAGATATTTCAGGCTTAGCAGACTGTGTGATCTGTGTCACAAATAATCAGCTCAGCCACTGCAGGAGAAAGCAGTCCTAAATAAATGAGCATGGGTGTATTTAATAAAACTTTATATATAAAAACAAGTGGCAGGCTAAATTTTTCAACCCTTGATCCATATGGTTGGGTCTTCAAAAATGTCTATAGAATTTCTGGACTATGACTATTTCATAATTTATTTAACCGATTTTCTATCTTTGTGCATTAAGATGGTTTTTCTTTGGCATTATCATGAATAATATTGAAATATGAGTTCCTAGATACAGAAGTGTTTGCTAGTTTGATTTTCTCATAAAATGCTATTTGCCTGGCACGTGGTGGTAAGTGCTCAATAAATATTTATTGATTAAATAAATTAACACATTTCTATTGTAGAAAACTCATTTCACTGAGTATTGTGGATGTAGATTGAAGTGAAGAAGGTCAAATTTGCCTTGAGAAATTCACACTCTGAAGAAACAAAGTGGATTTGTTGCTTTCCAGCTGGGGTATCTCTGACAATCAATAACCTCTTTGAGCCTCAGTTTCCACAGTTCAAAAAGATGTAATAACTTTCTCAGAAATGTGCTGTGATGGTTGGATGAAATCAAGTGTGAACGTTTGGGAAAGGGTAGTTTTAAGAAGTCAGCATTACCAGACTGACTCCGTGTAATTCACTCACATTTTCTTTTTTTATTCAACATTTTGCTTGTCCACAGCATGAAAGCTTTGAGGCCTTGGCCTGTGGGCCATTTGGAATTTACATTAATTTGCATAAATTTGCATGAAGAAATTAATGCCTGTAGCATCATTACTGTTAAGTTACTTAGAGCTCAGCTTTCATGGCATACATAAAAGAAATTAAATTCCAAATTCCCTGCTTACCTTCTTGAACAGAGCTCAGAAATGTCAGGTCAGGGATTGGTATAATTCTGAATGAAAAGAAATGCCAATTTAATCCTAGAATTGTGTGTTCCAAATAAGAAAACAGATACACTCACATACGAATAACCTAGAGTATCAGTTTGACATGCTAAGTGCCACTACTGAGGAAGAAATGTGGATACTTTGAATAGTTTAATAATCATCAAAAGTTATTTCCTGTTTGTTTCACATACAAATGACCTGATTCAAATATATACATGTATACTGTTGGTGGCTCAGTGGCGAAGAATCTGCAAGAGACACAGGCTTGCTCTCTGGGTCAGGAAGATCCCCTGGAGAAGAAAATGGCAATCCACTCCAGTATTCTTGCCTGGGAAGTCCCATGGACAGAGGAGCCTGGTGGGCTACAGTCCATGGGATCACAAAGAGGTGAATGTATATACATTATACATATACGTGTGTGCTCAGTCGCTCAGTCTTGTCTGACTCTTTGTGACCCTGTGGACTGTAGCCCACTAGGCTCTTCTGTCCATGGAATTTTCCAGACAAGAATACTGGAGTGAGTTGGTATTTCCTACTTCAGGGATATACATATATACATCTATATATATATATATACACATTTATATATACGTATGTTATACCACAACCAGGACTCAAATAGATGTTGAAAAAATACTATCTTTTTGTAGATCAGTTGCTAGGATTAGTGATTTGAAGAAAAAACTGAAATGAATATTCCAGATCAACAGGCGGTCATTCAATGATCTTTCTGCAGACAAGATAAAAGTGAACCACAGGCCATACATACATTGAAAGTCCACTTTCTAATTCTTAATGACAGTAACTAAAATTTGTACCTACTTTTCCCATTAGTTATACATTTATGACCCAAATTTCACAGAAACACTATGATAGTTTATTTATTCACTCAAGGATAACTATCCCAAGGGTAATTAAAGCTTTCAGAAGTTAAATGACTTGACCAAATGTGCCATGTTAATAAGACAGAAGTCTCTCTCCATCATCTTGAGCAGTCACTTCCCACAATGCTCTAAGCTTGGTCATGTGATTGAACCTGCTCCATAGGACAGGAGGAAATGAGATGCAAGAGAGACTTGAAAAGTGCTTTCACATCGTTGCCTACCCTCTTCCTACTGAACTTGGAGCTCTGAGACCACCACCTGGATGAGTCTAAGCCAGCCTTCTGGAGGATGAGAGTCCACATTGATGGAAGGCAAACTGCCCCAGCTGACAGTTGAGCCAGTCCCCAGCCAGCTTGCCAGTCATGAGGCATGTGAACAAGGCTGTCACCTGGATCATCCAACTACCGGCTAACCTGCCAGTTTTCTGGGAGAGCATGAGAGGGATCAACAAGCCATAGCAGCATGAAAACCATCCAACTGCCTACAGGATTATGAACTAAATAAAAGGATTATTGTTTTAAGCCATGGCATTTTGGGTTGGTTTGCTACACAGCAAAGCTAACAGATACAGACATGAGCCCTTTCTTATTGTTCCAATCCTATGGAACTGAAATAGCAGCTAAGACATGGGAGGTACTCAATAAATATTTGTATCAAACACAACCTGGCTTAGTGTTTAAGAAGTCTCTGTGTAGATGTGTCTTAGTTTACTCATTTACTACAAAAAATACCACCTTACAGGGTTGTTTTGAGAAATAAATGATTTGATATATGTATTTAGAAAAATGCCAAGTGCAATGCCCAACAAATGGTGAGTTCTCAATATACATCTGCTTTATCACATGATACTAACAACTTTATTACCAGGCAACTTAATTTAACTGTGGTGTTGGAGAAGACTCTTGAGAGTCCTTTGGACTGCAAGGAGATCCAACCAGTCCATTCTAAAGGAGGTCAGCCCTGGGTGTTTGGAAGGAATGATGCTAAAGCTGAAACTCCAGTACTTTGGCCACCTCATGCAAAGAGTTGACTCATTGGAAAAGACTCTGATGCTGGGAGGGATTGGGGCAGGAAGATAAGGGGACAACAGAGGATGAGATGACTGGATGGCATCACTGACTCGATGGATGTGAGTCTGAGTGAACTCTGGGAGTTGGTGATGGACAGGGAGGCCTGGTGTGCTGCAATTCATGGGGTCGCAAAGAGTTGGACATGACTGAGTGACTGAACCAAACTGAACTTAATTTATAGTTAATGACATAAAGATAAATCACAATTAACATCAAAAACATCATCCAGTTAACATCTATTATGTGCCAGTTTCTGTCCTAAACTTTTGTCTTACATATTTTTATTTACTTATAGTAAATGTTATTTCTCCCCTTTTTACAAATAATCAGCTTGTGGTTGAGAGATTGCAAGTCATTTGCCTCAGGGTCTCACAAATAATAAGTGGCAAAGCCTGAATTTGAACTTGGATCTCTTTGCCTCAAATGTCATTGTTGTTGCAGAAAATATACAAAAAGCATGCTTACAGACAAACACACACACACACACACACACAATGCACAGAGGCTTTTCTGGAACGTGTTACTGGATAACCTGATTATTTTCAGTGTTTCTCCCACAACAATAGCATCAGCAACTTTTAGAAACGATGTGTCTTTCAGGCTCAAGATATTTAATGATATCTTAGTATCTTCACGAGATACTCTCATTAAATATCTTGAGCTTCCCTGGTGGCTCAGACATAAAGGAAACTGCCTGCAATGTAGGAGACCCAGGTTCGATCCCTGGATAGGAAGGAAGATCCCCTGGAGAAAGGCATGGCGACCTACTCCAGTATTCTTGCCTGGAGAATCCCATGGACAGAGGAGCCTGGTGGGCTGCAGTCCATGGACTCTCAAAGACAGGGACATGACTGAGTGACCAACACCTTCACCTTTCAGTGTGTGCGTGAATTAGTCTCTCTCAAATGTTCACCTAAATAGCTGCCTAGAGTATCATTGCCTAGCTTGGATAGAATAAAAATCACAACCTATTTATCATTTGAAATTGAACCCTACAGATATCCGTCAACTAGACAGTTTCAAGAAGGGATCTGGGAAACCTAGTTGAAATGAGAGTATCATGGGGCTGGAATCTGCAGTTATCCAGGGAGGCAGAAGTCAGGACTTAAACGAGAGTCGTGGATTCTGATGGTCACTTACTAGCCTGTGCCTCAGTTTCCTCGTACTGGGATAATGCTTGTAACTTTTCATGGTGAGGAGGACATGATATAAAATTAACTATATGGATTGTGGTAATCCATCTTATGTTGTTGCTGTTTTAGTTGCTAAGTAAGTCCTGTCTGGCTCTTTGGCAATGCCACGGACTATAGTTCACCAAACTCCTCTGTTTATGGGATTTCCCAGTCAGGAATACTGGAGTGGGTTGTTATTTCCTTCTCCAGGGGATCTTTCTGAACCAGGGTTTGAACCCACATCTTCTGCACTGCATGTAGATTCTTTACAACTGAGTCACCTGGGAATCCATAATCTATCTCATCGTTGTAAGTTATTATTCCACATAATAATATTATTTATTATATTATTATAATTGTCTATCACCTTTTAAAAAATTTAGTAGCCATTTGTTCCCTTGATTTGGGGCAAAAAACAGTCACTTATAGAAAAAGACAGAGAAGTGTTCTTTTAAAAAATATCTTCCCTCACTTTTTACTTTTAATGAATATCAATTGTTTCAGTTCCAGTGTTGTAAGGTATGTCTCTTGCCTTTTAAGGTGAGAAGGTAGGCATCTGAATATTTTAAGTTTAAATGAATTCTATATGCCAAATAAGCACTTTTTAGACATTAAAATATTAACTAATTTAACCTTGTAATAACACAGCAAGACTGACACCATTGTTCCCTTTCTCAGTTCTTTAAATGTGAAGAGAAGTTAAGTAACTTACCATGTCTTGTGGCTAGTGTGAGATGAGCCAGAGTCTGAACATGTGCAGTCCAGCTCCTGAGTAGCAGGACCTTGCTACAAATAACCATTACAAAAGTAATAACCTTTAAATCAGACAGCATTGTACAAGGTTTAGAAACCAAACATTGCCTGATCATGCAGATACATGGGTGAGGCCGATCAATTCTCCTGTGAAACAGAATTCTCAGATCACAAGCAACGTTCAAGCTGACCTGTGCAAATTGAATGGGATTTTCCAGGTATACTTATGGGCAGATATCAAACCAGTCAATACAAAAGGAAACCAACCCTGAACATTCATTGGAAGGACTTATGCTGAAGCTAAAGCTCCCGTGCTTTGGCCATCTGATGGGAAGAGCTGACTCATCGAAAAGCCCTTATTCTGGGAAAGATTGAAAGCAAAAAGAGAAGGGGTGGCAGAGACTGACATGGTTATTTAACATCACTGACTCAATGGGCACAAATCAGCAAACTCTGGGAGATAGTGGAGGACCGAGAAACATGGCCTGCTGCAGTCCCTGGGGTCACAAAGAATTAGACTCGACTTAGTGACTGAATAACAGCAATGGGCAGATAGAATTTTCCAGTTGGAGACTGAAGTGTTTGCAAAGGCTCAGGGATGGGAAATAACAAAGCAGAGTTTTAACGGTCGCATAGATAGGTTTTCCTTGGCTAGATGAAGGGATGCTGAGAATTATGAATCCAGAAAAATTAGGACTGGCCTGAAGGGATGGTCTGACATTCTTTACTTGGTGCTGCGACCTTCAAACTCTCTTCTTGAGTTTGGAACTGGGCATGAAACACTTTAAATGGATATTGAAAAGCCAGGCAATCATGTCATTTCAGAAATTCCCACGTGCATTAAGGAACCCGTACATCTGGGGTGTGCCATTCCTGATACAAGATATAAATACCATGGAACATGTGAGTGAGAGATTGAGAGGAGGTGAAACCCTTGATGTTGATTTCCTTTTTGTACTTAATGGTGCCATAAGTAAGACAAATTTGATCAGAAAATGGGTCCACCTATCAGTGACTGGGATACAGATGTTTCCCAGTTGGAGAAATGAATGTAAAAGAATAACAGAGAATTGATTCAAGTGCACCAGTGCTGGGGGTGATCGCAAGAGTGTGGCACCTGAACATAATTTTACATATTTTAAGGACTATTGTATTATTTCTACATTTGCAAGCAGCCCCAGGAAAATTGTGCATGAAAAATCAGTGAAGACATAATGCTTCAAGTGGGAAAGCTTATGATAATATGGGGTAATCATTTCATACAGGGTAGAATTATTCTGAGAGAGTTTTGTAGTTTTATATCTATCATCTATCTACCTGCCTATCCAGCAGCTATCTATCTGCGTACGTGCTTAATCACTTCAGTTGTGTCCAACTCTTTGAAACCCTATGGACTGTAGCCCACCTCTGTCCATGGGATTCTCTAGGCAAGACTGTCCTCCTCCAGGGGATTTTCCCAACCCAGGGATCTAACCCACATCTCCTGTGCCTCCTGCATTGCAGGCAGATTCTTTACCATCAAGCCAGTAGGTAACTGGGGAAGCCCAGTTACCTATCTGCTGCTGCTGCTGCTGCTGCTAAGTTCTTCAGTCGTGTCCGACTCTGTGCGACCCCATAGACGGCAGCCCACCAGGCTCCCCCATCCCTGGGATTCTCCAGGCAAGAACACTGGAGTGGGTTGCCATTTCCTTCTCCAATGCATGAAAGTGAAAAAGTGAAAGTGAAGTCGCTCAGTCGTGTCCGACTCTTCATGACCCCATGGACTGCAGCCTACCAGGCTCCTCCGTCCATGGGATTTTCCAGGCAAGAGTACTGGAGTGGGTTGCCATTGCCTTCTCCAAGTTACCTATCTATTAGATGTCTAATCTTACTGATCTATGTATGTATTGCTTTTATTGGGAACTATTGCAAGCATTCAGAAAAACACAAAGAATATTCTAACAGCTGCGATTTTCTTTTAAAATATCAAACAATCATAAGTGAGTTCTAGTAGATGCTAAGATACAGTATGAATACTTTGGAATTCTGGAGGTAAATTCTCTGTCTGGCATCTATTTTTCAAAGCCTGGACTCACAGCGGTTACAGAAATAAATTGTCATTACCCAATAGGTTCCATCAGAGCCTCTGAGGGCCCCCACCCACCTTACTTCCTTACTCTAATGGTGATCATACACTAACAGCATCTTCTTATGAAAGCGCCCTGCTGATTCTGTCCCCTTGCAGAAGACCCTACAGTTTCTCCCTCTTGTCTTTCAGATTGTTTCACATTCTTAAGTCTTGAAAGCCAATATTTTCTCATGGCTTAATTTCCAGGTACACTGGACTTCTTTCCAATTCTCCCACCCTTTAATAATCCCTGTGTCCATAGAGCTTCCTGGTAATGAAAGAGACAAAAAATGGATTAATGTCCTTTTGAGCATGGAATCTGAAGAATAGGTACAAGTTAGCTAGGAAAGACCTGGGGGAACACATTGCTTGGGCAGAGGTATTTCCTAACCATCCTTCTGGAATAGCACTCTCCAGTATATATAATGCAACCCATAGAGGTAATTTAGATATTTTTATTTGTGTTAAAGAAAGAAAATTTAATAGCCAAAATTGATTTTTAAAGTATTTTATTTAATCCAATATCAAGAGCTGAACTGTAAAGGCTGAACACTGAAGAATTTATGCTTTCGAACTATAGTGCTGGAGAAGACTTTTGAGGGTCTCTTGGGCAGCAAGGAGATCAAACCACTCAATCTTAAAAGAAATCAACCCTGAATATTCAATGGGAGGACTGATGCTGAAGCTGAAGTCCCAATACTTTGGCCACCTGATGTGAAGAGCCAACTCACTGGACTTTTCCAATGATGCCGGGAAAGATTGAGGGCAGGAGGAGAAGGGGATGACAGAAGATGAGATGGCTGGATGGCATCACCGACTCAATGGACATGAGCAAACTCCTGGAGATGGTGAAAAACAGAGAAGCCTGGTGTGCTGCAGTTCATGGGGTTGCCAAGAATCAGACACAACCGAGTGACTGAACAACAGCAAAATATATCCAAAATGTCATTTCAACATGTTAATTAATATGAAATTGTTAATCAGGCATTTTCATTCTTTCTTTTTCATAATGAAGCTTTGATATCTGTTGCATATTTTACATTGAGAGCACATCTCAGTTTAGACTGGTTAATTTTCAAGTGCTCAGTAGTCAGATGGAGCTCATGCCTATTGCATTGGACAGTAACTCTAATCTTACCTTGTTATTTTCTCCATAGCATTTGTGCCTACTTGAAATTATTGTGCTCATTTGTTTACTTAAATGTTTTCCTCTGTCTCTCTCCACCAAAATTTGAGTTTCATAGGGCTAGGAACCTTTGCTAACTATTCAATTTCAGACGGTGATAAAAGTACTTGGTTTACAGTAAGGTCCTGTTACATGTTTGACAAATGGATGAGCAGTAGGTAAGAAGGCCTGGAAGTGGGAGAGGCTCTGGCATCTTTGAGGGTCTCCAGCATGGTGAGCAGTGGAGCTGTCAGAGGGTGTGAAGGAAGCAGGCAGGGAGGAGGAATCCCTAAAGGTGTCTCCATGTCGTACTCTACATGGAAAAGTCTTGTACTTGTCTTCACTGACAAACTTCTCTATTTTATAATACACAACTGAATGCAGGGTTGTATCAGTAGCTTTCTCATAAATGTTTCTCAAACAAGGCATTCTAAATTTTGATGTTCACCATTTTGGACTAGGATTCTATCTGACTACAATCTGATCTCCCCTACTAGGACCTGTATTCCTTGAGAGCAGAACCTAGGTCATAGACAGCTTTGTGTTTATCTTCTTGTGTTCAGGAAAAGATTTTTACAATTTGTTCATATTGTTACGTATCTTAGCAATTTATTCTGTTTTATTGCTGCATAGTATTTCCTTTACGGATATAATAAAATATATTTATCCATTCATCTGTTGAAGAACATTTGAGCTGACTAAAATTTGGAGGCATGATGAGTAAGTCTGCTATGACTATTTCTGTATGCAGTTTTGTATGGACATACATCATTCTTTTGAGTAAAGTACTAGAAAGAGAATTGCCAGATTATATGGTAATTTATATTATTTGAAATTTATACCATACCACACATTTTTGCAAAGCATTTATTCCATTTTGTATTTCCATCAGCACATCAGATGGAATATCAGATATCTGGTTATATCTGAATATAATATCAGAATACTGGTTATACCACATCCTCAACACTTGGCATTACTTATCATTTCAATTTTAGCATTCTTGCATCTCAATGCAGTTTTATGTTACAACCAACAATGTTGGGCTTTGTTTTCCTGTGCTTATTTGCCACGTGTACATTCTTTAGTGAAGTGTCTACCTAAAACTTACACCTATTTAATATTCATTGAAAGAACTGATACTGAAGCTGAAGCTCCAATACCTTGGCCACCTGATTTGAAGAGCTGACTCATTAGAAAAGACCCTGATGCTGGGAAAGATTGAAGGCAGGGGGAGAAGTGGTCAACAGAGGGTGAGATGGTTGGATGGCATCACCAACTTGATGGACATGAGTTTGAGAAGCTCTGGGAGATGGTGAAAAACAGGGAAGCCTAGTATGCTGCAGTCCATGGAGTTGCAAAGAGTCAGACAGAACTGAGTGACTGAACAACAACAACATGCTTACTTAAAAAATTTGAGTTGTTTTCTTATTATTGAGTTTTAAGGGTTCTTTATATATTTCCTTTGTCAAATATGCCTATTTAAAATAGTTTCTCCTTGTACATGGTCTGCCTTTTCATTTTCTTAGAGGATTTTTTGTTTACTTTTTTTTATTTTTGTTTGTTTTAGCAACACTTTTTGAAATGAAAGTTTCAATGATAGTAAAGTCCAGTTTATTAATAATTTTTTTTTATTGTTCATGACTTTTTTGTTCCGTCTAAGAAGATGTCATGAAAAAAAAAAAAAAGAAGAAGATGTCATGAACTCTAAGGTCTCAAAGTATTCTGTTTTCTTCGAAAACACTTGTACTTTTAGCTTTCATGTTTAGCTGTAAATCCATTTAAAGTGCGTTTTTATATACAAAATGTTAACTGAATATCTATTTATTCCCCTATCCTTTGTTGAACTGAATTTTTCCCCATCGAGTTTTTTTGGTACATTTTTGAAGCATTTTTCTCCTGCAAATAACACATGGTCTTGACTGTTGTAGCTTCATAGTGCTTAGTCGCTCAGTCTTGTCCAACTCTTTGTGACCCCATGGACTGTGCCCGCCAGGCTCCTTTGTCCATAGGGATTGTCCAGGCAAGAATACTGGAGTGGGTTGCCATGCCCTCCTCCAGGGGATCTTCCCAACCCAGGGATAGAACTCAGGTCTCCTGCATTGCAGGCAGATTCTGTAGCATCTGAGCCACCAGGGAAGCTTTATAACAGGTTTTAAAATCAGGCATGTCAGTCATCTGACTGTCTTTATTTTTCAGAATTGTTGGCCATTTTAGTTTTTTTACATTTCAATATAAATATTAGAAATAGCTTGTAAATGTCTACAAAATAGCCAGCTAATTTTTTTGGAATTGTGTCGAACCTATAAATCAATTTGCAGAAAATTGACATTGTCACAAACACAGTATATTTTTCCATTGACTTATGTCTTCATTACTTTTAGTGGTATTTTATAGTTTTTAGTGTATAGCTCTTGCACATGTCTTGTTGAATTTATCTCTGGTTATTTCATGTTCTGGAATGTTATTAAAATAGTATTTTATTTAAACTTCTAATTATTTGTTGTCATTTTATGGGAAAACTTTAATTTTTGTGTATTATCCTTACTGAACTCTGTCATTAGTCCTAGAAAAAATTTTGCTGCAGATCCTTTAGAATTTTGTATATACACTACGACTTTGTAAACAAAGACAGTTTAAATTTTTTCTTTCCAATTTCCATGTATTGTATTTTGCTTTCTTCCATTACTGCACTGGCTATGATATCTAGTACAGTGCTGAATATAAATGGTGAAAGTGAGGATTTCTGCCTTGTTCCCTATCACAGAGGAAACATATTCAATCTTTTGTGATTATGTATAATTTTAGTTCAGAGAAGGCAATGGCATCCCACTCCAGTACTCTTGCCTGGAGAATCCCATGGACGGAGGAGCCTGGTGGGCTGCAGTCCATGGGGTTGCTAGGAGTCGGACACGACTGAGCAACTTCACTTTCACTTTTCACTTTCATGCACTGGAGAAGGAAATGGCAACCCACTCCAGTGTTCTTGCCTGGAGAATCCCAGGGACGGCAGGGCCTGGTGGGCTGCCGTCTATGGGGTCGCACAGAGTCGGACACGACTGAAGTGACTTAGCATAGCATAATTTTAGTTATACATGCTCATTATCGAGTTGAGAATATTTCATTATATTTCTAGTTTGCTGAGAGTTTTTTATCCTGTATGGATATTGAATTTTTATATACTTTTTAGCATTTAATAAGATGACCTTTAATTTTTTTTAGTTAGTTGGTATAGTGAATGTCACTTTTTGATTTTAATGTTAAATCAACATTGCATTCTTTGTGTCATAGAATTCATCAGTGAAGACATCTAGGTCACAACACTTTGTGTATGGGGTATCTTCTAATTAAACAGATATTTGCTGCTGTTGTTCAGTCACTCAGTCGTGTCTGACTTTTTGTGACCCTATGGATTGCAGCACACTAGACTTTCCTGTCCTTCACTATCGCCAGGAGCTTGCTCAAACTCATGTCCATTGAGTCGGTGATGCCATCCAACCATCTCATCTTCTGTCATCCCCTTCTCCTCCTGCCCTCAGTCTTTCTCAGCATTAGGGCTTTCCCAATAACTCAGTTCTTCATATCAGGTGGCCAAAGTATTGGAGCTTCAACTTCAGTATCAGTCCTTCCAGTGAATATTCAGGATTGATTTCCTTTAGGATTGACTGGTTTGATCTCCTTGCAGTCCAAGGGACTCTCAAGAGTCTTCTCCAACACCACACAGTGCAAAAGCATCAATTCTTTGGTCCTCAGCTTTCTTTATGGTCCAACTCTCACATCCTTACATGACTCCTGGAAAAAATGATAGCTTTGACTAGAGGGACCTTTGTCAGCAAAGTAATGTCTCTGCTTTTCAATATGCTGTCTAGGTGTGTCGTAGTTTTTCTTCCAAGGAGCAAGTGTTTTTTAATTTCATGACTGTAGTCACCATCTGCAATGATTTTGGAATCCAAGAAAACAAGACTACTTATGTTTTCTTTTTTTACTCTTGGGACTTTTTTGGTAATTGGTGCCTTTCAATAAGTTTCTCAGATTAAGTGGACAACTTTATTCGTATAATATTGTTCAAATATTCTTTTGTTATCTTTTCTATGTCTGTTGGATCTGTAAAAAGTTCTCTTTTTTCTTTTCTGAAACTTGTCATTTTACTTGTGCTCTCTCTCTCTCTTTTTTTTTTTTGCCTTGATTAAACTAGTTAGAGTTCTCTAGATTTTTATTGATTCTTTTTTAGAAAATAACTTTTTGTTTCATATATTTACTTAATTTTCTATGTTCATTGATTTTTGCCCTTTTATTATTTCTCATTTTATTTGATATTGCCCTTATAATTCTTTTTTTTTTCATTTTCTTTTCTTTATTTCTTTCTTTTTTAACCTTCTCACTATGAAATCTAAGATACTGGTTTTGGATCTTCCTTTCTAATTTAAGTATGCATTTTCCATTGAGGATTATTTAAACTACATCCTAAAACTTTTGATATGCTGTGTTTTCACTTTATTTTGGTATTACGATTTTTTTTCTAATTATTATTACAACTTCTTTTCTGACTCATGGTTTATTTAGAAGTGTTTTGTTCAGTTTTTAATTATTTGAATTGTTTTATCATGTTTTCTGGTATGTTTCTAATTTAACGTCACTGTGATTAAACAACAAACTCTAAATTTATAGAGACTTGTTTTATGGCCTAGCCTTTGGACTATCTTGCTGATACAGACTATGCTGCTGCTGCTAAGTCACTTTAGTCGTGTCCAACTCTGTGCGACCCCATAGACGGCAGCCCACCAGGCTCTGCCGTCCCTGGGATTCTCCAGGCAAGAACACTGGAGCGGGTTGCCATTTCCTTCTCCAATGCATGAAACTGAAAAGTGAAAATGAAGTCACTTAGTAAGTGTCCAACTCTTCATGACCCCATGGACTGCAGCCTACTAGGCTCCTCCATCCATGGGATTTTCCAGGCAAGAGTACTGGAGTGGGGTGCCATTTCCTTCTCCGGATACAGACTATACGTCTCCATGAAAAAATGTATTCTACTGTTTTTGAGTGGAATGTTCTATAATTGTTAATGGAATCAGTTAGTGGTGTTATTCAAGCCTTCTATGTGCTACTGTGTATCTTTTTCTTTTTACTTGTTTATCTGTACTGAAAGATCTACATTAAACATTTCATCTATAATTGTGGATGTATCTATTTCTACTATTAATTCTATGGGATTCTGCTTTTCTGTAGCAGAGCTACAGAAAGCTGAATTCATATTCAGTGAATGTAGCATATTCAATGCTGCATTCATATTCAATATTGAGAAAATGAAAGCTATATACTTTTTGTGAAGTTTTTGTTGTTGTTGTTGTTCAGTCACCCAGTTGTGTCCGACTCTTTGCAACCCTGTGGTCTGTAGCATGCCAGGCCTAACTGTCCCTCACCATCTCCCAGAGGTTGCCCAATTTCATGTCCATTGCATTAGTGATGCCATCCAACTACCTCATCCTCTGATGTCCTGTTCTCCTTCTGCTGATCAATCCTTCCTAGTATCAGGGACTTTTCTGGTGAGTCAGCTGTTTGCATCATGTGACCAAAATACTGGAGCTTCAGCTTCAACATCAAGTCTTTCCAATGAGGCTTTAGGGTTTATTTCCTTTAAAAATGACTGATTTGATCTCCTTGCTGTCCAAGGGACTCTCAGGACTCTTCTCCAGCATCACAGTTTGAAGGTGTTAATTCTTTGGTGCTCTACCTTCTTTATGGTCTAGCTCTCACAACCATATATGACCACCGGGAAGATCATAGCCTTGACTGTACATACTTTTGTTGTCAACATAATGTCTCTGCTTTTCAACATACTGTCTAGGTTTGTCATAGCTTTCCTTCCAAAAAGCAATTGTTTTCTGATTTGAAGGCTGTAGTCACCATCTTCAGTGATTTTTGAGCACAAGAAGAGGAAATCCATCACTACTTGCACATTTTCCCCTTCGATTTGCCATGAAGTAATGTGTGAAAAGAATAGAAAGGAGAGATAAGAAAGCCTTCCTCAGCGATCAATGCAAAGAAACAGAGGAAAAGAACAGAATGGGAAAGACTGGAGATCTCTTCAAGAAAATTAGAGATACTAAGGGAACATTTCATGCAAAGATGAGCTCAATAAAGGACAGAAATGATATGGACCTAGCAGAAGCAGAAGATATTAAGAACAGGGGGCAAAGAATACACAGAAGAAATGTACAAAAAAGATCTTCATGACCCAGATAATCACGATGGTGTGATCACTCACCTAGAGCCAGACATCCTGGAATGTGAAGTCAAATGGGCCTTAGAAAGCATCACTATGAACAAAACTAGTGGAAATGATGGAATTCTAGTTGAGCTATTTCAAATCCTGGAAGATGATGCTGTGGAAGTGCTGCACTCAATATGCCAGCAAATTTGGAAAACTCAGCAGTGGCCACAGGACTGGAAAAGGTCAGTTTTCATTCCAATCCCAAAGAAAGGAAATGCCAAAGAATGCTCAAAATACTGCACAATTGCACTCATCTCACACGCTAATAAAGTCATGCTCAAAATTCTCCAAGCCAGGCTTCAGCAATATGTGAACTGTGAACTTCCTGATGTTCAAGCTGGTTTTAGAAAAGGAAGAGGAACCAGAGACCAAATTGCCAACACCTGCTGGATCATGGAAAAAGCAAGAGAGTTTCAGAAAAACATCTATTTTCTGCTCTATTGACTCTGCCAAAGCCTTTGACTGTGTGGATCACAGTAAACTGTGGACAATTCTGAAAGAGATGGAAATAGCAGACCATCTGACCTGCCTCTTGAGAAACCTGTATGCAGGCCAGGAAGCAACAGTTAGAACTGGACATGGAACAACAGACTGGTTCCAAATAGGAAAAGGAGTACGTCAAGGCTGTATATTGTCACCCTGCTTATTTAACTTCTATGCAGAGTACATCATGAGAAACACTGGGCTGGATGAAGCACATGCTGGAATCAAGATTGCCAGGAGAAATATCAATAACCTCAGATATGCAGATGACACTACCCTTATGGCAGAAAGTGAAGAGGAACTAAAAAGCCTCTTGATGAAAGTGAAAGTGGAGAGTGAAAAAGTTGGCTTAAAGCTCAACATTCAGAAAATGAAGATCATGGCATCTGGTCCCATCACTTCATGGGAAATAGATGGGGAAACAGTGGAAACAGTG